>NC_067400.1:13906186-14116186 GCF_016432865.1 Antechinus flavipes | reverse complement strand
TCTATCTTTCTCTCTGATCTCTCTGTGTGTGTGTGTGTCTTTCTCTCTGTCTCTGTCTCTGTGTTTCTGTCTCTGTCTCTCTCTATCTCTGTATCTCTCTCTTTCTTTCTGTGTGTATGTCTCTGTCTCTGTCTCTCTCTCTCTCTGTCTCTGGGTGTGTGTGTGAGAGTCTCTGTCTGTCTCTGTCTCTATCTTTCTCTCTGATCTCTCTCTGTCTCTCTCTGTATGTGTGTGTGTGTCTGTCTCTCTCTATCTCTGTCTCTGTTTTTCTGTCTCTGTCTCTCTCTATCTCTGTATCTCTCTCTGATCTCTCTCTTTCTTTCTGTGTGTATGTCTCTGTCTCTCTCTCTCTCTCTGTCTCTTTCCTGAGGCAGTTGGGCTTAAGTGACTTGCCCAGGATCACCCAGCTAGGAAGTGTTAAGTGTCTGAGGCCAGATTTGAGCTCAGGTCCTCCTGACTTCAGGGCTGATGCTCTATCCATTGCACCACCTAGATCTCAATCCTACTGGGGTACTCAATAGCTTTGTGATCTTGGGAAATCAGTTCTTTCTGATTCTGTTTCTTCATCTGAAAGATGGGAATGATAAGGTTAATAATAAATCTGTAATATCTACTCATAAGGTTACTGAGAGGCTCAAAAGAACTGAGAGATATGATAGTATATGAGAAATTCAAGGTTTTCCATGAATGTCAGTTTCATGACCTATAACCCCACATCAAAACTGAAGCTCAGAATGGTCCACTGGAGAAATACTTAGTGGACAGGAGTAGGTTGTAAAATATTAGCTATCCATCAGTCAGTCAGTCAACCTTACTACTTGCTGGGAATATAGGGACAAAAAGTGGGAGTTCTTGCCCTTAAGGAACTTCTATTATAATATTATAAACAAGGAACTGATATAAGAAAAACTATTGAAGGATGCCATCATGGAAGCATCCAGGAGAAAAGAAAGAAGAGGGAGGAAGAAAAATTGGTGGAGAAAATTAGAATCGTAGCTTCTCTAGAAAGCTGGGGTTGGAGTCAGGCGGAGTCCTGCCCCCTCACTTACTGATTCTGTGGCTGTCCCTAGTTAGTGCCCGGGACGAGGCTCCGAGCTTTTTTAGGCAAAGGGCCTGTCCTCATTGACAGAAGTTCCTGACTTGGAGAACTTATGAAACCAGCCAGCCAACAAGCCTACTGTGTGCCAGACACCCCGCCAAGGAAAGGGCCGCAGGGAAAGGCCAAAATACAATTTTGCCCTTTGCCCTCAGTGCCTATGTATAAAAAAATAAGGTACGCGCCGGACATATACAGCGTAGTCAGAAGGTCGTCTCAGAGAAAGGGAAGGCACACAGAGCTGGAGGGACTCGGAAACGTCTCCTGCATAAGGAACATTGGGGCTGAGACTTGGTGGAAACTAAGGAAAGAGAGACAGAGAAAGAGAAAGAGAGACAGAGAGACAAAAAGAGAGACAGGCAGAGAGACAGAAAGAGACAGACACATAGAGAGACAGAGACAGGCACACACAGAGAGACAGAGATAGAGGCAGAGACAAAAAGAGACAGAGATAGAGATAGATAGATATACAGAGATAGAGACAGAAAGAGACAGACACACACAGACAGACAGAGACAGACACACACAGAGAGACAGAGATAGAGACAGAAAGAGACAGACAGACAGAGACAGACAGAGACAGACACAGACACACAGAGAGACAGAGATAGAGACAGAAAGAGACAGACACACACATAGAAACAGAGATAAAGACAGAGACAGAGACAGACACACACAGAGAGGCAGAGACAGGCATACATAAAGAGACAGACAGAGAGACAGAGACAGACACATAGAGAGACAGAGATAGATAGACTAGGATCGAGAAAGAAACAGAGGCAGAGACTAAGATAGAGACAGAAAGAGAACACACAGAGAGATAGAGATAGGGATAGACAGACCAGAACAGAGAAAGAAACAGAGACAGAGACAGACAAAAAGAGAGATAGACAGTTACAAACAGAGACAGACAGACAGAGAGACAGAGATAGAGACAGAGGCCAACACAGGCAGAAACAGATATAGAGGCAGAGAAACAAAGACAGAAAGAGATAGGGACAGAGACAGAGACAGAGACAGACACACAGAGAGAAACAGATAAAAAAAGAGGCACACACAGAGAGACAGAGATAGACAGACCAGGACAGAAAAAGAAACAGAGACAGAGACTGAGATAGAAACAGAAAGAAACAGACACAGAGACAGAGACAGACAGAGACAGACACACACAGACAGACAGAATTAGACCAGAACAGAAAAAGAAATAGAAGCAGAGACTGAGACAGTGACAGAGACACAGAGAGACACAGGGAAGGGGGAGAAAGACAGAGAGAGATAAAGAGAAACAAAGAAGGGGAGAGAGAGGGCAGAACATTGTAGGCATTGGGTCCGGCCAATACAAATAGGGATTGTGTTTGGGGAACTGCAAGGAGGCCAGTGTGGCTGGATTTTAGGGTACCCGGGCAAGAGGAGATTAGAAAGATCAGAAGATGCAAGTTAAGAAGAGCTTAAAGTGACAAACAGGGTTTTAGATTTGATCCTGGAGATCACAGAAGTTTATTCAGTGGGAGCATAAAAGGGTCAGCCCTACAGTTTATTTATATCAGGTTATTTACATGTTGGTATAAACTTTCTCATATTTACTGTAATATTTCTCCTATCAAGCACATCCCCACTTTTCAGGCTTCCTTTGACTTCAAATTATGTCACGGAAGGCCCTGCAGCTCTAACAAAAAGCAACTCTACTTCCCCTCAGTCATCTCGGGAGCTTCAGGCTTGTTGTTCTGGAGAAGCCCCGGGCGGGGGGAGTCTTTCCGGAAGTTACTGTTTGCCATTCGGGCTCCTGACGCCCCCAGCTGCGAGGGCTTCCCCCAAACCGACCACCTTGTGTTTGTTGTAGAGACCGAGTGTGTTCCTCCCCGGACACTTTGTCTCTTTGTAGAATATAAGCTCCCCAAAGGCAGGAAGTGTTCCAGTTCTGTCTCTGTATCTCCAGCACCTAGCATGGCGCCTGGCATACAGTAGGCGTTTAATAAATGTTGGTTGGGAGCTCCATGGATGTGTCCAGTCTTTCACAGCAGAAGCTCGTTGCTAACTTGCGTGGTGGAGATCTGGAGAATGGGAGGTTCTCCATCTCTTCACTAGAGGGTGTGAGAGTCTAAGCAAAGTGCTTGTCTCAGGAAGAGCAGAACTGGCCGTTTTGCCTTCTTTCTCCCCTCCCATAGATAGAACAGCAGATTGAAAAGATTTAGGGGTCGAGCTTGCTACAGCTGAAGGTTCTCTTAACTGCTTCCAACTGAATGAATACAATAAGTCTCTACTGAGTGCTTCCAGTCCATTAAAGGGGTTAAGTGATTGTGTGGGGGGAAATGGGCAAAAAAATAGAAAATCCTGACTTTTAAGTAGAGATGGAGACAAGGCTTACACAGGAGCAGATACGCTGCAAAAATAGTGTGGAGATGAACAAAAAAGGTGAAACCCAAGTGCTGTGGGGATTAAAAGGAAGGAGGGATTATATGGAACCCATAAGAAGGAGGAAGGGGATATGCCTTGGTGGGAACTCTAGGGACCAATGAAACCCCAAATCCTGGCTTTGTTCCCGATTCTGAGGGCACAAAAATCAAACTGAGTCATAATCGGCACCTTCCAGGAGCCCTAACAGCATTAACTTTATCCCACTTGGGCCACTGAGTGCATCTTTAAAATAAGACTTTAGGAGGCGGGCTGCCCAATGAGGCTCCAGTGGAACCCAGGTGACTGAACCTGACCTTGTCCCATAAAGTGTCTGAAGTCGGCCAGCCCCAGACTGGATTATTTTGTAAACACTTAGTTTTCCCCTTGGGTTATTTCAAAGCTTTCTTTATGGACTTTCGGTTATTATGCAAAGCACCTGACAGGGAAATCTGCCCCTCTGACCAGCCACCTAATAGTTGTGCCCTGTTTCCCTCTGCCCCAATAGTTTATAAGACCCTCACACCCAACCTGCTCCTGCGTGTCTGCTATCCCAGTCACAACTCCCTCACCCCGACCAAAGAGCAGATTTTTTGTTGTATAGTTTGTCTTCTGTTTAATTCAGGTTGCCGCTCCCGGCCCCCTCCCCTCGGAAGGTTTCCTGAATGTTCACTCCTCCCTCCTCATACCTAGTCTGGTTTTGGTGATGAAGGGAGCCAGAATCCGAGCTAATAGAGAGAAGCTTCTGACCCTTCTGACCTTCTCTAGGCACACTGGGACTTGGAACGAGTGTTAGAGGCAGCTGGGTGGCTCATGGATAGAGTTTTGGGTGTAGAGTCAGGAACATCTGGATTCAAATCCAGGCTCAGATACTCACTAGCTGTGTGCCCCTGGGCAAGTCACTTAATTTTAATACATTGGTGAAGGAAATGGCAAACCACTCCAGAACTTTTGCCAAGAAAACCCCATGGACAGCAGGATCCACGGAGTTGGACATAACTGAACTGCTGACCAATATCAATGTTGAGTGGGGTGTACGCTCTCGGGAGCAGGAGAAAAAGAGCACTATTAAGTGCCTAGGGAGCACTTTGGCCTCAAGAAAGACTTTAGGACAGGAGGCACCTGACTGCCCTTCTGGCCAGATAGTGAAGTCTGTAGAGAAGGAGAGACTGGAGACAATGAGAATATGGAGGAGAGGAGGGGAATGGCTTGCGCAGAAGGGGTCAATCTTGGCAAAGAGGTGAACTGCTTATTTTGTGGAGACTGAAGGAGGCTGTAGGAAGGAGAGGGGTTCTGTAGCTGGGAGAGAGATGTTAAACATGGCACCACACCGCGGGAAATAATCTTCCAAATAAATGTCCCCTCATTTGCCAGATGAGGAAACTGATGCTGGCAACTTCAGACTCGTGGACTTGCCCAAGAATCCACAGTTAGACAGAAACAGACGTAGAATGGAGCCCAAGTTTGCTTGGGTTCCATTTTTATGGAAAAAGACTTAGTTTGAGTTTTGAGACAGTATGGACCAAAACAAGGCTAAAAGTCATTCAATAAGCATTTATTGAGCACCAACTATCTTCCAGCCACTGTACCTGAAGGTACAAAGAAAGGCAAAAGACAATCCTGTCCTCAGAGAGTTTATTGTGCAAACAACGACATATAAAAAGCTACATTCAGCATAAATTGTAGACGATCACAAAGGGAAGATGGTAGAATTAAGAGAGATTAGGAGATTAATTAAGAGAGAATAATTAAGAGAAATTAAGAGAGATTAATTAAGAGAAAGTAAGAAAGATTAGGAAAATTTCCT
The DNA here is from genome assembly GCF_016432865.1 of Antechinus flavipes. Taxonomy (NCBI): domain Eukaryota; kingdom Metazoa; phylum Chordata; class Mammalia; order Dasyuromorphia; family Dasyuridae; genus Antechinus; species Antechinus flavipes. The sequence continues at coordinate 14,110,892 of NC_067400.1, read as the reverse complement.
TGTAGTAGATCTTCCTTGTAGAAGAATTTTGGCTGGGACTTGAAAGAAGCCAGGAAAATCAAGAGGTGGATGAGGAGGGACAGCATTTTGGGCAGATTTAGAAAACATGATCCTGAGTAAGTAACTTCTAGGAGCTTCAGACAATTCCCGGGACAAAAATACTTTTGAAGTCATTTACTTCAACCTCATTATTTTATAGATGAAGAAACCAAGGTTCAATTCAGAAGGTAAATGACTTACCCATGGTCATGCAGCTAGTAAGTCAATCAGATAAGATTTGAATCTGAAGGTTTCTGACTCCAAGCCTGTAATGGGCTGAAGCTCGAGTTGATGCACTGAGGTCCCAAGCACGTGAGGCTAAATAGTAATTAGGTCATACTCTATTAATATATATGCTTGGAGAAAAAATGGCCCCCATCTACTCTTTGTGCAAGTCCTGATGTGTTATATAGGAAATGACGATTTTGGTGGAGGCAGAAGAGCGGAGAGAGGAGTGGAAAAGACGGCTGGCTGGCTTCTTGTCGCAGCTGTCCATATTGCTATCGCAATCCCCCTTCACCTCAAAAAGAATAAAGATCGAAGATTTTCCCTTAACCTGAATTCCTGACTCTGGCTGATTTTAAAATACGCGGTCATCACACAAGCCCAGCTCTCTCTCCATTGTATCTTATTGTTGTTAGTTGGTTGATAGAGGGAGTTTCCACAATGGGAGAGTCCCAGGATGGAGACATTATAGCTTCTTTGTGTATTTGTTCTATCTTCTGTAGCACGCTCAGTTTCTTAAAGCCAGATAGACTTTCTCTTAGAAGTAGATCCCAGAGAAAGAGAGGGACACATGGGAGATACCAGAAGAATGGGAAAGACTTGGAGTGTGATAGGAGAAAGATCTGAAATTAATGAAGCATTGAGATGCATCCTTGCGGGCCTGGCTGAAGTTAGGAGGCACAACTAGGAGAATTTCATCTCTTTTTGCAGCAAATTTCAATGATGGATAAAGACAGAAGCAGGATGGGACCAAAAGTCAGCAGTGATTGTCCAGGAAAACATAGAAAGAGATGAAGAGGGCAAAGGCTTCTAGGGTGGAGGTAAGAGCATCATCAAAACATCTGAACACATGGTCCAGGCTGAATGTACAGAAAAGGAGAAATGACAAACTGGAGAAGTGGGAGGGGGTTAGGGACTGAAGCTTGGGATAGGAGGCAAGAGTAGGGATGAGGGAGTAGAATGTGAGAAAGTGATTATGGTCAAAGGAGGGGAGTTCAGTTTTTGAAATCTTTGGAGATGACAGTTTCTAATATTAATTTTCCTTAAGTTTGAGATCTATCTAAGTGTTTACATATTGGGTTTTTTTTTTTAATAGAATGTAAGTTTTGTAAGGGTAGTAAGATTTTGATTTCTTGTCTTTGTTTACCCAACACCTACCACAATTGTTGGCATGTAGTAAGTGCTTAATAAATGCTTGTTGCTTGGTACCTTTGATGAGATCAAAGGTATGGCCATGATGGAGGTAACAGACAATGAAGGGAAATTAAATCCAAGGAACTGTGAGATTGGGATGGCCTTTAAAACGTTTTTCAAAATGACCAAGGAAGATGAGAAAAAATGGAGAGGAAAAGTATTGCTTAATGTACTGAGGAAGATTTCATGACTTGGAGATGACTAGATAATAATCAGAGAAGTACAAAAGTAGCTTGGATTTCAGGAAAGATCAAAGACAGGGGGAAATTGGCTTAGAACAGATTTACTTGGTACTATGCCCAACCACATACAATGAATCAATGGGATTGTTGTATGAATATATTGCTCTTATTCATCTCTGGCTTTTAAATACTACAGTGGCAATAAAAGAGTTATTTGTGAAGTTATTAAAAGGTTGAACAGATAAAGAATAGATTTTTGCTCAAGATTTCAGCTGTAATTGCTTTATCTTCTGTATCTACATTTTTAAAAATCCTTGAAGATCAATCCAAATGGTAATGAAAAACCTGCTATATACCCACTATTTGCATTTGGCTCAATGGAAGGCACGAAAGAGACAGAGAGTGTAGTTCCTACTTGGGATTTATTTAGGGAGACAATGCTAATGGATTTTTTATATGGAGACAGCACTCAATAAATATTTGTTGAAGGGATGAACAAATGGACACGAGATAATTAACAAGTAATGCAAGAGAGTCTACGATGAGCTTGCCAAACTTCAAGAGATAGATTTAAAAGTCTTACAGATGTTCAGAGCAGGGAAAGATCTTTATAAGTGGGCCTAGTGGGGAGGGTTTTATGAAGAAGGAGAGAATTAAGCTGGATTAAAGGTCCAGTTAGTTAGAGAACATTCTTATTGGATAAAGAGGCAAAAGAAAATAAATGCTCATGACAAGGAACTGGAAGTTGAATGGATGTTCATCAGTTGGGGAATGGCTGAATAAATTATGGAATATGAATATAAGGGAATATTATTGTACTATAAGAAATGATCAGCAGAATGATTTTAGAAAGGCCTGGAGAACCAGGAGAATGTGGTACACAGCAACAAGATTATACCATGATCAATTCTGAAGAACATGGCTCTTTTCAATAACGAGGTGATTCAGACCTATTCCAATGAGCTTGTGTTGAAGAAAGCCATGGACACCCAGAGACAGAACTGTGGGAATTGAGTGGAGATCCCAATATAGAGTTTTCACTTTTTTTTTGTTGTTTACTTGCATTTTGTTTTCTTTCTCATTTTTCCCTTTTTGATTTTTCTGGTGCAGCATGACAAATGTGGAAATACATATAGAAGACTTGCACATATTTAACATATATTGCATTGCTTGGTGTCTAGGGGAAGGGGGAGAGGGAAGGGAGGGAAGAAAATTTGGAACACCAGGTTTTGCAAAGATGAATGCTAAAAATAATCTTTGCGTGTATTTTGAAAATTAAAAAGCTATTATTATTTTAATATACTTTTATTTACTTTATACTTTAATTTTAATATACTTTCTCATGAAAGTATATCCTTAAAAATAAAAAGCTATTATTATTAAAAAAAAGAAAAAACATATATATCTCTACACTGGTATATATTGCAGAAAATTATTCTGACCATAGGCCGAGAATTGGAGGGAAATCAACCAATCCATGGCATTTTACAAGTTAGAAGCGAACAGGATCTCAGGAGTCCTTTAATTCAATCCTCTCCCTTTACAGATGAGGAAATTGAGGCTCAAGAAGGCTAAGGTTTAAGGATTTTACCTGTAATCTCGACCTCCTTAGTACCACCTTTTGGCAGCTAACCTAAGCTTATCCATCACAGGTAAAATATAAAATATACATTGACAGTAGTTGAGACTTATTTTTCTATCAAATAAAACTATATGCTGAAGTAAGGATGACTTTAAATGAGACACATGATCAAAGATTGTGTTATTTTTCATTTATGGAATCCTAGGAAATTAGTTCTAACAAATAAATCTTCAGCTATCCTTGGGAGAAAAGAGAAACTCATCCTCCACTCAACTTTCTTGAAACCCCTATTCATCCCTATTTCTGAAGAAGGTAGGGGAGTTTGAACACTAATGACCATATAGAAGTCAGGCATATGTTTGAAATTTCATACAGATTTTTTTGGGGAAATTCTCTTTTGCTTTTCATTTTTGTGCAATATGATCTCTTTGGCCTTGGGCACTCCCTCCTTGCATCTGAAAACCTCCTGACAGAGCCAACCATTGTTTTTGGTTCCCTTAGGCAGAGCTTGCTGCTGGGATGGACTCCTCTTGCCGTGACCAGGAGACTTTGGGAGGAAGACTTCAGATGGGGAGCTGTCTAAGGTGGCTGGTTTTCCAAATCCCCCCTTTGGGACAAGAGCACCCACATTAGAAGGAGCCAAGACATTCAGTTGGTGCTGGGATCTTATGTTGTTCCAGCACGTTATAGGAAAGCAATTTAAATGTTTAAATCTTTGTGCTGATGGGATTTGAGAAATTACAGGCGCTTTTACCAAATGGAATGTTAATTAACTGCAGCTATAGGGAAAAGAAGAGGAAACAGAAACCTCCCAAAATGTTAATGAAGGCCCAAGGCAGTGGTAATAGCTAGGAACAGTGAAAGAGTGGCTGTTCTAGCTAGTCAGAGGTCCTGGATTCAAATCTCTCCTCTGACCCTCAGTACCTTGGACAATCTTTCCAGGCCAGTTTCCTCATCTGTAAAATGATGGGTTGGACAAGATGGTCTCTGACGTATTTTTTCTATAAGTTTTTGATCCTGATTAGAACTGACGTTTATGATGACCCCAGACCAGTTCAAACTGGTGAGTCTGTGACATGTGTCTGATCCCCAACCCACTCATCTATAACCCCCTCATTAGTGGCCATTCACTACTCTTGGGTATCTTCTTCTAGCAACTTTTTTTGCCCCAGATGAAAATAATCTGATTGTTCCTCCTACATAACACTCCATCCCCCACTTCCATGTTTATGTATTGTTTGTTGCCCATCCAGAAATACACTCTGTCCTCATTTCTTCTTCTTGGAAACCCTTGTTTACTTTCTTTTTCTTTCTTTGTTTCTTTGTTTCTTTCTTTCTTTCTTTTTCTTTTTCTTTTTTTTTTTTTTTTTGCTGCAGCAATAGGGGTTAAGTGACTTGCCTAGGTCACACAGCTAGGAAATATTAAGTGTCTGAGCCAGATTTGAACTCAGGTCCTCCTGACTTCAGGGTTGGTACTCTATCCACTGCATTACTTAGCTGCCCCTAACCCTTGTTTACTTTAAGATCCAGTTCAAGGGTCATCCTCTCCATAAAGTCTTCCCTAATCCCTGTAGCTTTTACACTTTCCCCTCACCTCTCTGATTTTGTATTTATTTCATATCTAATATATATACAAAGGTATCTTCCCAATAGACTGTAAGTTCCTCGAGGGCACTTCAAATTTGTTTTTGTATCCTCTGTCTGGCATGTAGTAAGTGCTTAATAATGATTGAACGATCTGGACTTCAGACTTTCTTGGACAGGGACCAGTTCCAAAACACTGCGATTAATGGAAGAGAGTGGATTTTTCAGAGCCTAAATTGGTTCTTCTTCTTTCCAGTCCATAAATACACATTTCCTCTTTTAATCCAAAGAGAGTGGAGATATGGATAGACCTTAAGTACACCATCCCACAGTCCAGGTAGTTAATACTGGCTTCAGTTACGTAGAGTCCTGCTCTACACAGGTTATATGTATCAGTGTATGTGACAAAAGAAGCAGGTGACAATCATCTCTCCCTCACATGACATCTATTTATAGTCTTCCCTCCCCATCCACCCTGCTTCTTATTTTGAGTTTTCTATAACAATTTGGCTCTGGGTTTTACCTGAGTAGACAAGCATGAAATGAATTTTCCGTAGCGTTTTTTAGTAATGTCGGGAATTCTTGCAGCTCACTATCACTGATTAGTAACAGTCCTCACTCCGGGGACCAGTTTTCCATTTAACTTAGTTAACTCCTCCTGCATTCATTCTGTGTCCTAATTAAGTTAGATTCCCCTGGAAAAAAAAAAAAAAGCCCGAACCCTAGTTGCCTCTATCCTCAACTCATTACAAGGCATTACTCTTTATGACTCCCCTTTCTCGCTGTTACTTCTTATAGCTTTCATAAGATGAGCTAAAGTTGTATTTTTCAGGGGAGAGATGACTTCTTTTGCTTATTGGTGGTGTTGGGGACAGGCTGTATTGCAATCCTGAAGTCTCATCTCTTCCCTTGTTTGAGTGAGTTTTGTAACTCATGAGACGCCATTGGGAATGACTACCCTGTGTTGCTGCTGAATCCCTTGGTAAGATTCAGGCTGCAGCCTTTTCAGGTTCATTAAGATGATAAATAAAACACTGCGAGCTGATTCTGCAGTAAATGAAGAATAGAGCTGCAAGGTTTGAAGATCTGATCTCAAGATAACATTTTGCTGATTAGATATTTAATTTTTTTTTATTATGGCTTAGAAGACAATAATGATAGTAATAATTAACCTGGTTCTTTAGCCTTGTGTCCTTTCATTTGATCCCTTCCTGTAAACACAATCATAGAGCATAAACTCACAGCTTTAGACATGTGGAAATTAGAGATCAGCCCCTTTAAAAGGTATTGGTCCCCATGCTTGATTAGTAGATTGTATTTTGGACATGTGGAAATTAGAGATCAGCCCCTTTAAAAAGTATTGGTCCCCAGGAGATCATTATATACTTCAACAACAATACTATATAATGATCAATTCTGATGGACGTGGCCCTTTTTGGCGATGAGATGAACCAAATCAGTTCCAATAGAGCAGTAATGAACTGAACCAGCTATGCCCAGTGAAAGAACTCTGGGAGATGACTATGAACCATTCATAGAATTCCCAATCCCTCTATTTTTGTCCGCCTGTATTTTTGATTTCCTTCAAAAGCTAATTGTACACTATTTCAAAGTCCGATCCTTTTTGTACAGCAAAATAAGTGTTAGGACATGTATACATATATTGTATTTAACTTATACTTTAACATATTTAACATGTATTGGTCAACCTGCCATCGGGGGGAGGGGGTGAGGGGAAGGAGGAGAAAAATTGGAACAAAAGGTTTGGCAATTGTCGATGCTGAAAAATTACCCATGCATATATCTTGTAAATAAAAAGCTATAATAAAAAAAAAAAGAAAAATAAAAAGTATTGGTCCCCATGCTTGATTAGTAGATCACATTTTTCTTTTGCTGAGGCAATTGGGGGTAAGTGCCTAGGGTCACACAGCTAGGAAATGTTAAGGGACTGAAGTCAGATTTGAACTCAGGTCTTCCTGACTTCAGGGCTGATATTCAGTAGATCATATTCTTTCTAGTCATAGCCTTCACAATTATTAAACTTTGGATAAAAAAGAATGGTCATTCAAATTATCAGACAATTCTGTCCTGATGTCACAGCAGGCTCCAGGATCAGCCCAGTCCAAGGCAAAGGAGATAGCAGGACTTCTGAATTAATGGCAAGGATGACTCAGAATCGGCTTCCATCTGGGGGTCAAAGGCTGATCCGTGCAGCAATCCATTAGATTGTGAGCTGGTTGAGGGCAGGGACAGTGTTTTGCCACTTTTTTGTGCACCAGTGCTTAGCATAGTGCACATAATCGACACTTAATAAGGGCTTATCCACTGGTTATCTCTGAGGGTTGCAAGGCATTTCATGCTGTTATGCCATAGTTCCCTTTTAATGTCCTGACCCAGTTTCTCCATTGTCCTATTTAGTTACTCCGCTTCAGGTTAAGAGCCTTTCCCTCTCATTGTTGATGAGATAAAGGTTTTATATTTTTAGGCTATAATCATTCCTTCTTAATGTTTGACAGGATAAAAGTCTATCCATTTTAGACATCATTAGAATATCAGTAACCTCTCCAGTACCTCCCTCCATTGTGTCATCCTAGGTGTCTCCCCCCCATCCAGGTACCTCCCCTATTATGTCATTGTCCTTGTTATCCTATAAAAAATCTTGCTGTCTAATACTCAGTGCTGGATTCTTTGAGATGATAGTCTCATCCAGCCCTGGGACCAGCCATGAATCCATTTGGTCCCAATATGTCTCTCCATTTAATAAACTATTAAATTGGTCTCTAATCTCTGTCTTGCTCAGTTTCTCCAGCATTACAATGAATGCTTTATAATAATAACTAGCATCACTTTAGCAACACTATTCAAAAGCAAAGTTCCGCTAGGATTGTTCACATCCTTGTGATTGAAAATTAAGATGGCGGCCTTGGGTTGTTGCAGCCTCTGGGAGATTTCAATCAGAGGATTTTTAAACAATGGCTTTCAAGTCAAATCCACATGAAATCATCCCATTCTTTCTCTCCCTTCACCTCTGATTACTGCCCCCATTCTAGAATAAGAGATTCATAAGACTGAGGTCAAGTCAACCAGCATTTATTAAGCACCTACTACCTGGTGTTGTGCTGCTCATTACATTAAAGAGATTCATAAGACTGAGGTCAAATCAACCAGCATTTATTAAGCACCTACTACCTAGCACTGTGTTGCTCACTGGCATTAAAACTACTGACTTCTGTAGGTCTCTAACAAAGAGGTCAATCTGAGCACATCTGGGAAGGCTGCTTGTCATTCAAGGCCACATCTTCCTTCTTGTATATTTAATGTAAAACTTTTAGTGTCCTTAAATTTAGCTCATTTCAGGCTCTCAACTAGGGACAGACTCCTTTGTGTAATGAATGATTACTGTCATCAAATGTAAGTCACCTGTCCAGATCTGTATAATATTAAACCCACTGTGCTCTTACTAGATAGAAACATGGCGTCAGGATATTCCATGGAATAGACTTCCAGCAGAAATGGCCTCTCTGTAGCATGTGAACAGCGCTTGAGGGCTGTCAAAGTGCCCCCACCCTGTTTGATCCTCACAACAACCCTAGGAGGTAGGTGCTATTGTTATCCCCATTTTACAGAGGAGGAAACCAAGGCAGGTGAAGTGATTTGCTCAGGGTCACAGGGCTAGTAAGTATCAGAGGCGGATTTGAACTCAGGTTCTTCTGACTCCAATTCTAATACTCTCTCCACCATAGCACTGTCTGACATGAACATAGAGAGCCAAGTATTCAACATGAAGACAACAATATTGGACATGAACTGCATGAAGTTTGAATGGCTCCATGAAAGTTGTCTCATGGTCAAAACTACGTGTGTTTTATTCTACTAATGAGTCATTTTTACCACATCCAGACTTCCTTTTGGGGTCAGAATGGCAAAAAGTGGCCATACAGATTTCCTTCTCTGCTCCTCCATGCTTGCCATGGTGTTAGGGTCTAGGGCCAACTAGGCTCCAGTAAGTTAGTTTGGTATAAAATAAGTCACTTCTAATCTAACAAAGAGTAACAAAAAGTCTACTTAACAAAGAGTGTGTCCGATAAGGTGAGTTAGCTCAAATCCGTGTTGATTCAGTTGAGCACAGCTCGCCTGCCTCTGCCTTGCCCATCGTGGTTCTCAAGTTAAACTTCAGGAAAAAGTCTTCCTATCTGCTCAGAGGACCAGAAAATTATCTCTCTCAGCATCTGGGGCTTTAGTCCTGAGCCAGGGAAGTCTTGACAAGGGCTTCAATGCCTTCTTAGGAAAAGAAATCGATCTATCCCTCGTGACAAGACTCTGATGGATTTTCCTGTTACCATAGAGGGGCAAACCATGAACCCTGATATAGCATCAAGGCCTCCTGATGTGGCTCCTTAGGGACAGATGGAAGACAATCAACTGTCATTGTTAATTGTGCACTGGTTAAAGTCAGTGACTCTCTCTCTCTCTCTCTCTCTCTCTCTCTCTCTCTTTCTCTCTCTCTCTCTCTCTCTCTCTCTCTTTCTCTCTGTGTCTCTCTCCCTCCCCCTCTCTCTTCTCTTTCTCTCTCTTTCTCTCTCTCCCCCTTCTATTTTTCTCTCTCTCACTGTTTCTCTTCTCTCTCTTCTTTTTCTCCTCTCTTTCTTCTCTTTCTCCTCTCTCTCTTTCTCTCTTCTCTCTTTCTCTCTCTCCTTTTCTTTCTGTCTTTCCCTGTCTCTCTCTGTCTCTCTCTCTCTCTCTCTCTCTCTGTTTCCCTTCTCTTTCCTTTCTCTTTTTTCTCTCTCCTTTCTCTCTTTGCCTTCTCTCTTTATCTTTCTCTCTCTTCTCCTTTATTTTTCTCTTTCTCTCTCTCCTCTCTCCTCTCTTTCTGTCTCTGATTTTAGCTCTCTCTCTCTCTCTCTCTCTCTGTCTCTCTCTCTGTCTCTCTCTCTCTCTCTCTCTGTCTCTCTCTCTCTTTCCCTTTCTCTTTCTGTCTCTCTTATACACACACACTCCCACACTCTGTCTCTGTCTCCCTCTCTCTGTCTGTCTTTTGGAAGAGTAATGTCTCCAACAGTGATGGATCACTATCAGGTATGGGAAATCCTCACGTGGAAGCTCCCTCCACTGATACACCAGCATTTCGTCTTTTAGCTGCTCAGTGACCAGCCCATAGTCACATGGTGAGAATGCATTAGAAGCAGGATTTGAAGCTAGATCGTCTTGACTTGTGGTCTGCTTCCTATAAAATACAGATGAATGCATAAATAAGTAATGGACAAATCTGCCAGGGTCATAAATAAATTAGTGAACTGCATTTTGAAGAAGAAAAGTTATAGCTTTGGGTTGATGACTCTGGTAAATTGTGACTCTTACTACTGAGCAGGGACTATTGCACCATAGTCTTTCATTCATTTCTAAGATTTGACAATGAAACATTAGTGAGCAGGTTTTAAGCACCTACTATGTGCCAGGCACTCTTCTAAGACCTCGAGAAACTACATGGTTTGCCCATGATTTATTTTTCAGTCATTTTTTAAATAGTGTCTGACTTTCCATGACTCCATTTGAGGGTTTTCTTGGCAAAGACACTGGAATGCTTTGCCATTTTTTTTTCTCCTCCACCTCATTTTAAAGATGAGGAAACTGAGGGAAACTGTGTCAAGAAACTTGTCCAAGGTCACACAGCTAGATCTGAAGGCAGGAAGATCACTCTTTCTGATTCCCGGCCTGGCACTCCATTCACTGCACCATCTAGCTATCCTTGCCCAAGATTGCTTAGTTAGAAAGTGTCAGGGTCAGGTCTTGAACCCTAAGCTTTGGACAAATCCACTGTTCTTGCCAGTGTACTCCATTACCTCCACTGTGCCTGCCATAGCAAATCTAAAAAAGGACAAGGGCCTAGAAGTTTACACGTAATCCTCTGAATAGCCTTCATCCTTCTCAGTGAAATGCTGTTGGCTCATGTAGACATAGTTCTGACCAAAATAACCTAAATAGTGTGGTTGGAATGTTTTATTCCCCTTCCCTGCCTCTGCTCCTGAAGTGCTCTCAATGTTGAGCCCCAGTGCTTCCTTCCCCTTCCCCCTTTCCTTAAACTCTACTCGCCAAACTGCCCTGTAACAAAGGGGACCTTGATAGAAAAAAGTCAGATGAATTGTTTTTTTATAGCCCTCGTTTTGCAAACCATAAATACTTCCATGCTGCAAGCAAGTAGGTCAGGGATATTTGGGAGGCTCCTCTCCCTTTTCTCACCTCTGGGTGGGAACACTACAAACATATCCCCATGACATTCTAGAGTCTGTGCAAAGAGACTGTGCTTTGGTCACAGAAGCCCAAGAAAATCCCAAAGGTCTCACTGGGGAGAATATTTCTGATGCCCTGATAAGGGACTGGGAAGTCAGTATGGAAGAGAAGTTGCTGAAATCAGTAGTTATAGAACAGAAGGACTTCCATGTACTTGGACTGAACACAGGTTCAAATCCTACTTCAGATATTAACGTTATGTGACCTTAGGGAAGTCAAGTTAATGTCTTTTTGACTCAGTTTCCTCATCTTTATGGAGTCTAAGAGACTAGACTCTCTAGCCTCTAGGGTACTTTCCAGAACTAAATCTGTGATTCTATGAATAATAAAACTGACAATATCCAAACGAAAGAACTGGCACAGAGCTAATTTGGGGTGAGGGGAAGGACAAAGGTATTAACTGAAGACTTAAGGATATTTGAAATCAGAATAAGTTCATTTTCTCCTGGTATGATCATAGCGTATCTTCATTTAGTGCTCTTACTTTTATAAAGCGCTTTTTTTAGGTTAAACATATGCCTCTTCTACATATATTTCCATATTTGTCATCCTGCACAAGAAAAATCTGATCAAAAGGGAGAAAGACACATGAAAGAAAAAATAAGAAAAGAACCACCAAAAAAAACCATGAAAATGCTATCCTTTGATCCTCTCTAAATGTGGATAGGATTTTCCATCATATGTCTATTGGAATTGTCTTGGATCACTTCATTGTAGAAAAGAGCTGAATCCTTCATAGTGGATCATCATATAATCTTGTTACTGTGTACAATGATTTCTTGGTTCTGCTCACTTCACTCAGTATCAGTTCATGTCAGTCTCTCCAGCCTCTCTGAAATCCTCCTGTTGATCGTTTCTTATAGAACAATAATATTCCATAATATTCATATACCATAATATTTAGCCATTCTCCAACTGATGGGCATCCCCCCAGTTTCCAGTTCCTGGCCACTGCAAAAAGAGCAGCACAAACATTTTTGCACGTGTGGGTCTCTTTTCTCCTTTAAGATCTCTTTGGGATACAGGCCCAGTAGAAACACTGCTGGATCAAAGAGTATGCACAGTTTTATAGCCCTTTAGGCATAATTCCTTCCATATTGCTCTCCAGAATGATTGGATCCAGTCACGACTCTACCAACAATACATTAGTGTCCCAGTTTTCCCACATCCCCTCTTTACATTTATCATTATCTTTTCCTGTCATCTTAGACAATCTGATAGGTGTGAAGTGGTATCTCAGAATTGTCTTAATTTGCATTTCTCTAACCAATAGTGATTTAAAACATTTTTTTTCATGTGACCATAGATGGCTTTAATTTCTTCATCTGAAAATTGTCTATTCATATCTTTTGACCATTTATCTATTGGGAAGTAAAATAAAATTTTAAATTAAAATTATTGTAAAAGAAAGAATATGTGGCCAAGAGACAAAAAGGAATAAAGGAATTGGATAATCCCAAATGGATAACCAGTACCTCAGCTTAGGAACAATAGGAGAAAAAATTTCAGTTAATATGATAGGAAAAAACCTCTAAGATTGAAATGTAATGGATGGAGGAGTTGTTATATACTTTAGTGGAAGGATGAGCCAGACTGAAGAAATCACATATATTGTAAAATTTTTAAAAAAGCTTAGAGATCTTTGACTTTCATGATATCACATCATGGAGAGCTAGATCATTGAGGAGTTGCTGATGGATGTGGCTCTCTTCAACAATGAGATGATTCAAACCAGTTCCAATTGTTCAGTAAAGAAGAGAATCTGCTACACCCAGAGAGAGGATTGTAGGAAATGAGTGTGGACCACAACATAGCATTTCTACTCTTTCTGTGATTGTGTGCTTGCATTTTTATTTTCCTTCTCAAGTTTTTTTTTTCTTTCTAGATCTGATTTTCCTTGTGCAGCAAGATAACTCTATTTATATGTACACAAATATTGGATTTAACATATACTTTAACATATTTAACATGTATTGGACTACCTGCCATTTAGGGGAGGGAGTTTAGGGGAAGCAGGGGAAAAGTTGGAACAAAAGGTTTTGCAAGCATCAATGTTGAAAATTACCCATGCATATAACTTGTCAATAAAAAGCTATAATGATAATAATAATAAATAGATCATTGAGGAGACGTAGGAATTTTTGTAAATTTGGCTATTTATTTATTCACTGTGTGTTAGTTACCCGTAGTGCTAACAATAAGCTTCTTGAGGGTTGGTTCCTTTAGTGTTTTGTCTTGGCACTCTACTGTAGAGGGTCAGAACTCTGAAAAATTGTACTTGCATCCAGGACATCAGGGTGCTTATAGTTAAGCACCTACTCAGTGTGAGATAATGGTTGTGCGTGCTCAGTGTACTGAGGTACTTAAGGGAGACTCTCAGCCACAAGCACAGAGAAGATTCAGGACTCCATCTTTGACCAGTCTCCTGGTACTCTCCTGCCTTCATCACTTCTCTAGCTAAAGACCAAGGCCTGTCCAGAGACCCTCCAGAGAGCTAGACTGGACATTTTTTAGCCCTTAATACAATGATAGACGCTGTTGTAGGGGCTGCAGTGGACAAACTATTAGACCTGAAGTCAGGAAGAAATGAGTTTGAATCCTTCCTCAGATACTTACTAGTTGTGTGATCCTGGGAAAGTCACTTAATCTAAATTTCCTCCACTTTAAAAGGGGATCATAATAACACCTGCTTCCCCAGGGTTATTGTGAGAATCAAATGAGATACTATTTGTGAAGTATTATTAGCCCAGTGTCTGGCACATAGAAGGCCCTATATTTATGGTCGCTATTTTTATTATTGTCTTTGAACCATTTTCTATTGATGGCCTTTGTTAAGTCATCTTGTGCTGGCACCTGCTGTTCCTAAACATCCCTCAATGAAGCTCTCCATTAATAACCCTGGCGTGCTGCCCTCCTAGTTGCCTATGCTCAAGTTACCAGAGAGGAATACACTTGAGAAGCCTTTTCAGGGAAGGAACCCAGTTCTTCACTGAACTCTGGCTCCCAAGAAATGTTTCTGCCTCACTTTGTCCCACTCTCACCTCCCTCCGTCCCACTCTCACCTCCTTTTGTCCCACTCTCACTTCCCTCAGTCCCACTCCCACCTCCCTCCGTCCCACTCCCACCTCCCTCCGTCCCACTCTCACCTCCATCACAAAAAGAAAGAGCTGATATTTCTATAAATTTAGTTTGAACAGCATTTTACCTACCTTATTTGGTTCTCACAACCCTGGGAGGCAGAGCTATCATTATACCCATATTCCTGATGAAGAAACTGAGACCAAGAGAAATTAAATGACTTGTCTAGAGTCCTGCAACCAGGTTAAGTATCTGATACAGCATTTGAACTCATGTCTTCCAGACTCCAAACCCAGTTCTCTACCCACTGTAACACCAAGAAAGCTTATTATAATAGAAAGTAACCTGAATAGGAACCAGAGGGCCTGGGTGTGACCTCAGGTGGCTCACTTTAACTTTAACTTTTATCTGTAAAATTTGTTCCTCATCTGTAAAACTGCGGGACCGGCCAAATGACCCCTAAGTTCTCTCTAACTCTATGCCTTTGATTGCCCAGATGCCAGAGCCTGCTATTACATGTTTCTTGTTAGTTTCCCTTGTCATGAAATACTCTCTTCCCAGAGTATTTCTGCTTTTCTGATGATGTTGTTCTTAATGAATGTCAAACAGAGCATGACTAAAGCCTTAAGGACCTTCCGTGGCCGTTTAATGCCATGGACAACATTTTTTTTCTGGGACTTCTCATGCATTTTCGACTTTGCCCAGCCTTCTCGGGCAATCAGAACCCTGCCAGAGACATTACCTTAGTCCTGCTGGTCTAGACTGGAGTCTGCGAATCAAGAAACAATGGTACATTTGTCAGAAGGTCAAAGCCTTCTAGTAAAGAGTCTTGTCTCCTCCGTGATACCATTGTTTTTTTACTGTAGCCCAGATGTCCAGCCATGGGCTTTTTCCTAATATAATTTCTTTTCTCCAGAATGAGTAGAGAGTGGGACCAGAAATCACACTCATCAGAAAAATGAGTGAACTTTTGGAAAATATTTATTATTAATAAGCGCTCACATTCATGTACTTGTAGTGTGGTGAGGAAAGGAGCCAGAGAGTCTATAATTTAGTCCGAGGCTCTGAGCTGGGAGTCATTTACTTGTTGTGGGATCTCATTAAGTCACCTTTCACAGGCCCTCATTTTCCCAACAGTAAAACAAGCAACCTTAGTAGATGACTTTCTGAATCTAGAGGTGTGAGATTATGACTTAGCCAAGCTCACGTGGTCAGTAAATGGCAACTCCAAATTCTCAAACCCAGGGTTCTGATACATAAGGCTGCCATATTTAAATTTAAAGGATTTAAATCCTGTATTACCCTGAGAAAAGAGAAAATGGGAAAGATCAATGAAGAACTATATTCAAATAAAGGACAGAGGCCTTCCATGGTACACCTCCAGAGAGCCCTGAGAAGGGTAATGAAGTGCAGAGCGGGAGGAGCTAAATTCCAGACCAAGATAATTAATTAGGTTCTTGCAGAGAAAAGTGTCCAGACAGGGAAAGTTAAACATTGAAATGGATTACTGAGGGAAACCTCTTGAAAAGACAGATGTCTCAAAAATAGCAAAATCTTCTCTGACAGTCTTTACACTGGAAATCTCCAAGTTCCTCATGTACTGTTGAAATATTAGAAAATCCTAAAAGTCTTCATTTTTTTCTAAAGTCCAAATATCTCTCATTTCTGTATGTGTTATACAGATGCTCTTTCTATAAATAAATGTATATATACCTACATACATATATACAAACACATCCTACATACACATTATACATATATGATCCTACATATATATGTACACATTCTACATACATATATATGTAGAGGATCCAACACACATAAAAACTTAAGATTTAAAATATATATGAAGATATTAAAATTTCTTTTACAAGAAATTAGGACTAATTTCTTCTATAATGAATTTTGCTGCAGAGTTCCTTTAAATAATGAGCATCTCCAATGACATTGATTTCCCTATAGCCCAGAAGTGTCAGGTAGCGGGACCGATGAGGAGAATTGTGTATTAATTCAGGAGGAAAACAGGACAAAAGAGATCAGATAGGAAGACATGCTTTCAAATGTAATTTAATTTGCCTTCCCCCCAAAACAACCAACCAACTCCTTTTTAGGAGCACCTCTATCCCCCAAAGTGGGTTTTCTGAAACCAGATTCTAGAATGTACAATCTGATAGGGTAGGGGGAAAAGTATTAAGTCACCAAGCTTTTGGAATGAGATCAATTAAGAAGATGGCTATCTGAAGGGGAAGGATCTGGATTTTATGATTTTATCCAAATGGGAAATTTCCAGTATAGAAAATCCTTCTCATGATGCAAATTGGTAACTCATCAGTAACTTGATAATCTTAGAGAATTATGTGTGTCTCTTGAAAGTTTTGGGACTTGCCCATGTTTAGTATGTGTCAGAGGCAAGTCTTTCTCTCTCCAAGATTGGCCTTCTAGCCACTGTCTACCATGTTTTGTTTTGTTTTTTCTCTCAGATATACAAAAATGAATTAGAAAGCCACAGAAGGCTTCTTGGGAATAGTTCTTCAGGATTGCCCACTTTGGGACACTGCACATCTCAGGTGAATGATGCTGATTCCTTATAGACAAGAAGTATTGGGCTGAGGGATTCATGAGATTAGTATCTTAATTCAGGGGAAAAGTGGAACAAAATAGATCGGGTAGGAAGGCATGCTTGAACTCTTTCCATCTGTTCCTTGGATGTGGAGGAGAGCTAATTACCATGTTTATGTACATCTGTGGCTGGTCTGACCACATCTGGAGTAGTTCTGGGCATTCTTTTTAAAATTTGACTTTGACAGATTCTAAGCATGTCCTTGGAAAGGACGGGAAGGGACCGAAATCTAAGCTAGATTTGGATCGGTTGGAGACGTTATTTTCTCTGAGAAAGATAAAACTCCCTGTTGATGGGAAAGTGGTTGTGGGACATTGTAACTTGTCTCTAAAACATCATTGAGTTTAGAGTCTGCAGAAATGTGTTGCCAACTCTGTGACTTTCTATCTGGGTTAGATCAGGTAAGTCACTGTAGATTCCCAAGCCTCAGTATCTCATCTGCATATGAAAGGACTGGACCCAATGATCTTTACAAATCCCTTCTAGTCATGTATCTTGTGCTTGTACAAAAAGAGCTGAAAATCAGTCATGTGAAAAAAGCATCTCACTTCTGTCTGATTCTGCAGAGAGAACAAAATGGGTGAAAGGCAGATTTTCTTTCTTTTCTTTTCTTTTTGTTAAAATCTTTTTTTGGAAAGCAGATTTACCATAGCATAAGGGAATTGTTCCCAAAGCTTCCTGATCACTTGATTCCTTCATTCCCCACCTTATCTAGCTCAATTCAGACTTCCAGAAAGTAGGGCAGGTGCTAGAGGTAGGGAGGTCTTTGTATATTAAATCAAATGCAAAAAGTAATCTAAAGTCCTATGATACATTTAAGAAGTGTAAAGGGGTCTTCCTTGATGGGACGCCATTGTCTTGTCCCTTCCTGGTGGTCTTTAAGAGGAAGCAAGCCAAATAATATTATTAATTATTAAATGTCATGTGCCTAATGTGATGCTAAATGTTGGGGTTACAAAAGGAGTCTCTACTCTCTCAAGGCACTCATGTTCTTAGGGTTAAGGAAACTAGTGTGCAAATAACCGTGCACATATGGGAAATACACAAAAACTACAATTACCTCTAAGTGGAAAACACTAATATTAAAGAATGGCAGGGAGGCAGGAAAGGTAAGAAAACTTTCTTATAGACTCTGGGATTTTAGTGAGACTTGAAGGAAATCAGGGAGGGATTAAGGAAGGTGAGAATTCCAGGCTTGAGGAACAGCCAGTGAGCATATATAATGGGGAGATGAAGGGTCATGTTCTAAGAACAGCAAAGAGACCATAGGTCTATGGTTCATAGAGCAGTAGGGGGAAAGGAATAAGATATGAGCCTGGAAAGGTAGGAAGGGGTTGCCTAATGAAAACCTTTAAAAGCTAAACACAGGATTTTCCATTTGCTCCTACAGTTAGCAGAGAACCAAGACACAACCAAGGTGTTGTATGGGGTTTTCTTGGTTGATCACAGGTTGGATTAACTAGATGGCTCCTTCCAATCCAACCGACCAGAGATTGCTGAATTGGGAGCCAATGGACCCCATGACCTCCCTTCTAACTCTGGGATTCTATGATCTCCTAAGAACATGAGCCAGCCCAGCACAATTATCTGTACTTCTGAGGAGTGTTTTCAGTGTGGTCTATCTCTAATTGCAGCCAAAATGCCAGGACTTCAAAGATGAGGGCTTTGGCAAATGTGCAGAGCTGATCTTAGAGGCTCTTGGCTTTCAGAGAGATTTCATTGGCTCTTACTTTCCTTAACCATAAAATGAAGAGACTGCATGAGACTGATTTCCATAGTCTTTTCAGTTCTAATGGCCATGTTCCCATGGTCCTCTGTCTTTCCCTTGATGACTCCCCTACTATTTTCTTTTCTTTTCCTTCACCCCTTAAGTACATAGCATCTTCCAGTTATCTTCCCTACTCTCAGCAAAGTATCCACCTCTTTCAATTTTAACATTCTATGAATATATGTGATGTCAGACTTTTATATTTAATGTGAATGCATTTTTCAAGATGTCTTCAGGAGTATTTATATTTTAAACAGGTTTATGCTAGTAAATATTTAATAATTGCCTTTTCTCCCAAAAATGTTTGAAAGACACTGCTTTAAGCTTAATCTCAATTATTAAATTTTTCTCCATTCTTTTCTTAAGTCTAGATAGTCAAAAAGATGATAAATAGAGCCTTGATTTGTAGTGTTTGCTGTTTTCCTAAGTGAAAATTAGGCAATTAGTTCTCCTGTCAGAGGGATAGCTAGGTGGTACCATGGTGCATCGAGTGCTGGGCTTGGAGTCAGGAAGAATCATCTTCTAGAGTTCAAATTTGGGTTTAGATACTTACTAGCTAAGTGATCCTGGGCAAGTCACTTTTCCCATTCACTTTTAGTTTTCTCATCTGTAAAATGAGCCGGAGAAAGAAATGGCTAATCACTTCAATGTTTTTGCTACAAAAACCCCAACTGGGGTCATGAAGAGTTGGAAATCATTGAAAATGACTGAACAACAAATCTCCTGCTGGATCTGACTTCCATGGACCCCGGGATGTCTCATTTCTGCTTTTGCAATGTCAAAAAGGGAAGGGTGATGGGAGAATAGAAAGCCTATTCCTTTAAGAGATTTGGAGCTTATGGGGCAGCTAGATAGAACAGTGCCTCAGACATCTAACATTTCCTAGCTGTGTGACTGGGCAAGTCACTTAACCCCTATTCCAAGAAAAAGAGAGAGAGAGAGAGAGAGAGAGAGAGAGAGAGAGAGAGAGAGAGAGAGAGAGAGAGAGAGAGAGAGAGATTGATTCAGAGTTTAAAGAATAAGATGGTGAGGGTGGGGAAAAAAGGGAGGGTTGTCAAGTTTCTTCTGAGAGGATTCTTTATCTCATAGGCCCCAAACATTGCATTGCAATAATACCTGTGGTTTTGACAAATCAGTGTATATTGAAAACATTCAACATTCATTCAATAGGCATTTATTAAGCATCTACTATATGTCAGGCACTGTGCCAGGCTGTGGAAATTCATTGACAGGAAAAGAAGAGAAGAGAAGAGAAGGAAAAAGGAAAGAAGGGAAAGGCAAAAGGAAGGAAAGTGAAAGGAGGGAAGAGAAGGGAAGGGGAAAGAGAAGGGGAAAGGGGGAAGGAAAGGGAAAAGGGAAAAGAAGGAAAGAGAAGAAAAAAAGAGGGGAAAAAAGAAAAGAAAATACAGTCACTGGTCTTAAGAAAGTGACATTCTATTGGCTTGCAGGATATAGTGAACATCCCCAATAACCCTTATTCTTAGAGATCAGTTTAGATCTCATGATCTCTCTAGAACTGACCCACTAAATATATGAATCATGTGGATGATTAATAGAGAATTACAACAGATAGGTCAAGGTATACACATTCACATTTCTCAAAGAAGGATCTGTGTTCAAATCCTGCTTGTGGACCACTTAATGTCTCTGGACCTCAGCAGTTTTTCCTTCTGGAAAATGATGAGATTGGCCCAGGTAAACTATACATTCCCTTTCATCTCTGTCACTGTGATCTTTGATGCTATAAAAGGTGCATTTATCCTCGGAACAATGTATTTGTGACTCAGGGGAAGCTTTCCTCTATTATGATCTTTTTCAGTGTTTCTCTAAATCAGGGTATGAGAAGAGACCAAAGCTATTGATTTCCTAACATCTGCCTGGTGATAATAGTGGCAAACTGTCTACCCTATGAAAAGACCGAACCGATATCCTTCTTGGATCCTCTGCCGTCCATCCTCAATCTTTAAAATCTCCTCCAGTGCCCAGAAAGAAAAGAGTTATAGATTCCTTTCTGAAGGGTGGGATGCTATTGCTAGAAAAGAAATGGCTCGAGGGGCTGTGGGAGCCCCCAGGAGAGTGCTGGCTGAAAGAGCTGCAGCCCCCCTTTCTGTAATTTATCCCTGCTGAGTCTGTTTCTATAACTTGTGCCCTATTCAAAATATTGCAATTGTTTAATTTCATCAGATAAGTGTCTTTGACATTTACCTTGCATTTTTGCAAAATTACTACTTCTTTTGTCATGAAGACGTCAATGTGTGATTTTTTCCAGAAGGAAGCTTCTTTGTCTTTTTGGGTTAAATTAACCTCATTGTCCTCATCTTACTGTAAAAGGGGAAAAATAGTAGCTACTTGTCCCTATTTGGAACAAGTCTTGGCCAACTTCCAGCTTGCCAAGGTCATCAAGTCTTGTTAGCTCGCATTGTTCCTACAGGGCAGTGTTTCCATGAGGTACATAGTATATAATTAGCAAGTGGTCAGCAAATAAGATTCTAAAGAAGCCATCAGATGTCGTCATCACTGGCAAATTTTGCAAAATGATCTCCTTATCTATACTATGTTTAGTATACTGTGACTTGTAACCATATAGTGTCTGTGACAGAATGAATAAAGTGTATAAAGTATTTTTATTTTTTTACTAAAGCTTTTTATTTTCAAATCATTTGCATGGATAATTTTCAACATTCGCCTTTGAAAAATCTTGTGTTTCAATTTTTTTCCTCCCTTTTCCCCAACTCCCTTTCCTAGATTGCAAGCAATCCAATATATAGTAAACATGTGTAATTTTTCTATATGTATTTCCACGTTTATTGTGCTGCTCAAGAAAAATCAGATCAAAGAGGGAAAAATGAGAAAGAAAAAAAAAAGCAAACAAATGACAACAAAAAGAGTGAAAATGCTATGTTGTGGTCCACATTCATTTCCCACAGTCTTCTCTCTGGGTCTAGATGGCAAGAAAATATTTTTATTAAATGCTTATTATACACCAAAATTTTAAGGATTTGCGAATTCATCGGCATGGGGAGCTCCCTAGGGAGAAAATTTTGTGAAAATCACTTCACTTCCTGGACCACAGTTTCTCCCTCTATAAAAAGAGGGGATAGGATTAGATAGCCTCTGCGATTCTTGCTGGTGTAAATCTCCCTCTATAATTTAAGTCAGATGTGTCATGATCAGTCTTGGTGAATAGATTCTTTACCTTGGGACTTCCCTATGCCAAATGATTACAATGCTAATAGTTGACATTTATTTATAAGGCACTTAATTTGCTGCTCAGTCATCCAGACATGGATTTCCCATGACACCATGGAACAGACCCTTCTGTCCTTCACCTGCTCGCAAAGTCTACCCAAACTTATGTTCGTTGTTTCCATGATACCATCCATCTTGTCCTCTGTCATCCCTTTCTCCTTTTGTCTTCAATCTTTCCCAATATCAGCCTTTTCTGATGAAATTTCTTCTCATTAAGTGGCCAAATTATTTAATCTTCATGCACACAATTTACTTTGAATCTCAAAACATTAAAAAATAAATACTCCAAGCAGTCATCCTCATTTTATAAGTGAGATGCCTTGCTCTAAGGAATATAATTAGGAAGTTCTGGGTTTCCTGGATTTCAAATCCAGTTTGTTCCAATCCAGATGTGGTCGAGTGTACAACAAAAAATGGAGCGTATAGGGGCAGCTAAGGGGTTCCATAGGGCATAGAGCTGGCCCTGGAGTCCGAAGGACCTGAGTTCAAATGTGACCTCAGACACTAATTGTGTGGCTCTGGGCAAGTCACTTAACTCCAATTGCCTGTAAAGGGAAAAAAAAACCCCACCAGGGAAATACTACTATAATAAATGGAGTCCTCTCCCCTTTAATATTTTTAGGAACTCAATTCAGAAACTTCTTATGACTCATAGTTTCCAGCCTCTTCCCTTTCTAATCTATTTTCCCTACAACTGACAAATTAATCTGCCTAATCATAGGTCTGACTGTCAGTTTCCTCTTCAAGAACCTTCAAAGGCTCCCTGTTGCCTCTAGCACAAAATAGAGACTCCTCAGTCTGGCATTTAATATCTTTCACAGTCTAGTTCCCTCCTGCCATTCTGGCATTATTTCACATTATTTTAAGTGCTCCGTAGAATGGGCTTTATCCGCTTTATCTTGAACTTGGTTTTCCTTTTCCTGCCTCTCTATGTTTCATTGAACTGTTCCTCACACCTGGAGTGCCCTCCCTCCTCCTCGCCGAGTCCCTAACTTTGCTTAAGGCTCAGTTCATGTGTCAAGTCCCTTGTGGAGCTTTTCCTGCTTCTTCAAATCATTGATTATTCTTCTCTCCCTCCTCGAGTGATTTTTGGATTTCTGGGTGCTCTTGATCGATTAAGGACTTAGCACTTGCTAAGCCTCGGGGTAAATGCTGAGGATGCAAAGAAAGGTGAAAGCAGACCTCAGAGCATATGGACAAGAGGGGGAGCCACATGTGAATCACTAGGTACGCAAAACATGTATAGAGTAAATGGAAGGAAAGTAAATGGAAGGAAAGGAGAAGGCACCGGCTGCTGCAGGGATGGCTGAGGGGAGATAGAAAATTGGATGTGAGCTGAGAGCAAACTGTGAGATGAAGGTGGGAGGACAAAATTTTCTGGCAATGAGTGACTTGATAGTGCAAAGGTGTGGAGATTGGAAGTGGAAAGTCATGTTTGAGGGACAGCACATAGACCAATATAGGCTGAGTGTGGCTGAATATGAGTGGAGTGAAGTGTAAGAAGACTGGAAAGGTAGAAAGTGCCAGGTTGTGAAAGCTCTGAAAGCCGAAACAGGATTTCTTCTGAAGGTAATAGGGAGACACTGCAGTTTATTGAGTGAGGGGTGTCTTTGTGTGTGTGTGTGTGTGTGTGTGTGTGTGTGTGTGTGTGTGTGTGTGTGTGTAAGAGAGAGACAGAGAGACAGAGACAGACAGACAGAGAGAGACACAGAGAGAGACAGAGATGGAGACACTTGGAAAGAGACAGAGACAGGGAGCAAAGGAGTTAAGGAGAGAGACAGAGAGAGGGTAAGAGATAGAGACAGACAGAGAAACAGAGAGACAGAGAGACAAAGACAGAAAGACAGAGAGACAGAGAAAGACCTGGACTTTAGGAAACCTATTTGGACTGCTTTGTAAGGATGGACTGGAGTGGGGAGAGACTAGAAAGTAGGGAGATCGTGAATAATAAAAAGCTTAATAAATTCTTGTTGGATTGATCGTTACGGGGCACTGAGCTATGTTCTCACTTTGAGTTGTTTGCCATAGAGACTCAACAGAGCAGAAAACAATAATCTGGACTGTTCTCTCTGGAGACAAGGAATGGGTTGTACCTGGCCGAGCCAATTCAGCAAGCATGTATTAAGCACCTATTGTATATCAGGCGATGTGCTAAGTACTAGACATAATAAAGAAAGGCAAAAGCCAGTTTTTATTTAGAAGGAGAAGAAGGATATAAATAATGTGAGAAGGGTTATGTATGGATAAGCTACCAACAAGACAAAGTTGAGCTAATCTCAACATTAAAGGGAATTAGGAAAGGCTTAATTTTAATTAATATTTAGATAGTACCTTTCATGCATTATCACACCATGGCCTCCCAACAATGCTCCCAGGCAGATGCTACGGCAATAATCATCCCCATTTTACAGAAAAGAAAATGGTGGCTCCAGATGGCCCCACATGTGTGTGCCCCTGGTCACATGCCAGCAAAGGTTAAAAGCGAGAACATGTTCTTGATTCCAAGTGCATCTTGTTATCCGTGACCCAGTGATGGCTTTGAAAAGTCATCTCTTTAAAGCAGAGGGAGTCATATGTTCTGCTTCTCTAACTGACACGAGCCTTTAGTAGGAATATCCTTGGTTCTCCCTTGGGCAGACACAGCCAAGGTCGTAAGGCTCTGAGGAGGCCACGTGCAACTTCATTAAGAAACACCGAGCCAGCACTGTTTTCTCCCCGTGTCTGTCTATATTTAAACCTTGGAGGACAAAGGCCAAGGCTGAAAATGCACTTTATGGAAAGCAATTTGCTGAGTAGAAAAATGGGTAACAAATGCTGCCAGATCAGGGGTGACCCAAGGGAATCAGAAACCAAAGATCGCGTCTTGTTTCCTTACTGCTTTACTTTCAATTGCCTTGTAGCAGGACTTTGCTGCGTGACCTGGAAAAGGATGGTGAGAGATCCCTGTTGCTTCCGTCTGGGGCTATCTATGTCCCTCACTGTCAGTAATAACTACGAACTCTACATCCGGGCACAGGCATTTGAGTGGTTTTGGGGGGACAGGAATGGCAAAGAAAATGGATGATATAATTGTGCATTCATCTGTGCTGGAAAATGAGTTTCCTGGCACCCAGATAGTCTGATCTGTGCTCTAGTGGGGACTGGGGAAAGGTAGGTCTTGGGAAAGAGTTTTGCTGAGGGGATTATGAGCATCGTGGACCGGGAAGGGAGGATGATATTGTGTTAATGTCGACTCTGAAGACCACAAGGAGGGCCCAAGATTGTATACACATCCCTTCCTAAGTACACAACCTGAGCCAAAGCCCATGTTACCATGAGTTTGTTCCAATATAAGGAAGTTAGACCACTAACTCTTAGTTATTCTGATGGGAAAGGAGATAACATAAAATAACAATATTCAGAGTGAGGAAAATAAAACTTAACTTGGAGATTATCCAAGAATTGTCCATTGGCTCATTTGATGAGAGTTAAAGCAACAATGTTTTTGCTAGTTATAGAGCCATAGTTATATAGTGTCGCTGTGTAATTTTAAAGGAGTTTTCTCTCAATGATCCCTTGAGATAGATAGAACCTATATTATCCCCATTTTATAGACAAACTAAGAGAGATTTTAGATGACTCGACCCTTCATCCCGTGGTTAACAAATGGCAGAGCTGGGACACAAACCTTTGCTTCCAAGGGTGATTTCCAGATGATTTCTCATCAAAATGCTGCTTTAAATTTCTGTCACATTGTTTCCTTTTTAAAATACCTTCGCATCCGTGATTTCGCTTTGTCTTCCCCAGGATTCTCTGATACAAGTAGGGCAGGTATTCTAGGAGACAGGCAGGAGCATCTTGTGTCAAGGGAACAGCTGTCGGAAAGTTTCTCTTGAATTTCTGGGCTACCCTCTGACTAACCTGAGTCCTGTCTTTTCAGAATAAGGATGGGGGTCTTCAAGCATTGGAAAGACTGCATATGGAAGAGGATTCAATCCTGGGCCCCAGAAAATAAAATCAGGAGCAACTGGAGGAGAATACAGAGAGGCAGATGTCGGGAAAGCTTTCCAACAATTAGTGGTACCCAGAAAAGCAATGGCGGCTGTCCCAGGAAATGGAGTGAGTGACCACTCAGTAGAGCCTTTGTGCATTAGCTGAACGATGATTTTGAGGGATTGTTGTAGAGGAGATTTTCATTTATGGTCCCTTCCATTGCTGAGACTCTGATTCCGGGTGTGTGTCCAACACACACACAAATTCATAATATGTCCCACTATGCGTACATACATGTATGTATGGAATGTGTGATGTTCATCATTAGTTAGCAAGAATTTATTAAGCACCTACTATGTGCCAGACATTATGCTGGGTAGACAAAGAAAGGTAAAAAGTCTCTGTTGTGAAGAATATTCTGGTAATTATGTAAAATTAAAGAAAACATGCTCCATATTGTAAGTATTCACTGATATACCAGATTGGAAAATTCTGCTTGGAGATCAAATAGCATGAGAACATTAAGCCTAAGAGTTTGCCTTTACATGGTGCTCTAAGATTTCCAGAGCACCTTGTGTGTTATCGAATTGGATCCCCAAACAACCCTGGGAAACAGTACGAGTTATCCTCCCGGTACAGATGAGGAAACAGGCAAAGCAGAGGTGAAGAACTAGCTTAAAGTCACACAATTGGTTAATTGTCTGAGGTAGCATTTGAAATCATGTACTTTTGACAGTCCCATGCTCTAACCACTGTACTATCTAGTAGCCCTTTACTATATGGAGTGTAGGCTTCCCTTGGGAAGATCAGAGTTCAAATCCTGTCTCCGGAACTAGCTGTGTGATCTTGGAAAAGTTTAACGTTCCTGACCCTGAGTGTTCTCATATATAAAGTGAGACGTGTAAGGTTCCTGTAAGAGATTGAGACTCCATTCCGAATCTGTTCCAATGATGGAGGAAACGTGATCAGATAAAGGAAGCTAGGCGCTTAATAAATGATTCTTGACTGATTATCCAAAGGGATGATGGTATTTTAGATCTGCCAATTGGGGAGGGATGGAAGGGGCACGAGTACAGGGGTAACATGGACCCTTAAGATGGAGGGAAAGATGGGGGGAAAGGAAAAAGAAGGAGAAAGGGAAATTCAGGCAGAGCTCAGCTCGGCATGGTAAGTGGCCAAGCTCTGCATGGTGGTGATTAGTGGGAGATTCCTAGCTTTGATGGCAGGAAGCTTGAGCTGATTTATCAATGTAGCCAGATTGCCCCCCTCCCCCCAATAAAAAGGAGCACAAGCAAATGTCTCTATAGAGGTCATGGCACAGAAAGAACCTGGGACAGAGAAATCAGCTAGTCTGTCAGGATGTCTGCCAATGCTGGAGAGAGAATGGGAAATCAGCTGGGATGCGGTCTTCAAGGCTGCTTCCAAGACTTGAGAAAGTGCTTTGAGTTCCTGAGTTGGCTCCTGCTGTATACCCGGAGGGGGGGAGAGAGAGAGAGAGAGAGTGAGTGTGTGTGTGTGAGTGTGTGTGTGTGTGTGTGTGTGTGATTGTATATATATGTATGTTTGTGTGTTTGTGTATATGTGTGGTTGTGTATGTATGTGTGTCTATGTGTGTGTATGTATATATTTTATGTCAGGTACTGTGTTTTTAATTTTTTTAAAGTTACCTAAAAAGTTTCTGAATATTGACAATGTTTAGAAATACCCCTGAATTTACTCCAGTAGCATGATTGCCACGAGAAGGAAGATCATTTCTTTTCTGTGTTTGTATTCCCAGCCCCTAGCACAGTACCTGACATAGAATGGTACCAGCACATAGCATTCACTTAACAAATGATTTTCAAAGCCAAAAGTCAATTATTGCTGGTAAAGTGCTAACAGAATTACTAATTTGGTTCACAAGGTCCCAGGCAATCCCGATAAACTTTGGATGGAAAACATCATCTGTATCCAGAGGAGAACTCTAGAGACTGGATATAAATCAACACGTGCCGTGTTCCTTTTTTTTTTTTTTCCTTCTGTTTCTGTTTTTTCTCTCATGGTTTTCTCTTTTGTTTTGATTTTTCTCTCTCTCAACATATGTGTTAAAAAAAAAAAAAAAGAACGTACATGTAAAACCAGAGGAAAAACAATTTTAAAAAAATGGAACATGACTGTTCCAGTGAGTAAGCTATTATTTCCCAGGGAGTCTAACAGTCAACCCATTCTATCATAAGTCAAAACCTCTGGGGTTGCTGAGGACATGGACACCCTCACCTGGGCAGTGGGATCCAGTGTGATTTCCCCTGATCCCAGCTTCCCAGCAGCAAGAGAAGGAATCTAGCACTTTCCCCTCCCGTGAGGTGATGTGATATCTCATTAAAGATAATGGCTGTCTGGGCCCGATATGCCAAGTGGATGGATTAAGCTTAGGGTTTAATAACAGATGGAATAAATCCCTGAAGGTGGCAGGCCTCTTTATCTAAGTGAGAATTGCACGGGCTATCTTTTAGGGAAGAGAAAGCCAAGATAACTGAGAGCTGAAAGTCCTTCTCTTCTCTGAACTTCATTATTCTCCCCAGAGGGAGCTCAAGACTCAATAGGACATCCATTTGACCAATCCTTCTGTATGTACCGGCATCTGAGAGCAACACTCTTCTAAAAAAAAATAAATCATTTTTGGCCTCTTGTCCTATAGAAGGAACAAGATGTATCACACACATTTCTTAAAGGCAGAAAAGAATAATGATTTTATTTTGTGAAATCCTGGAAAATGATGCTATTTTCAGAATGGTAATGGCATTTTTTGTTGTGTAGTTGGGCATGGCTCTCTCCCTCTCTCTCTCTCTTTCTCTCTCTCTCTCTTTCTCTCTCTCTCTCTCTCCCTCTTCTCTCCATCTCCCCCCTCTCTGTTCTCTCTCTTTCCCCTTCTCTCTTTTCTCTTTCTCCTCTCTCTTTTTTCTCTCCATCTAACCATCTATCTATCTTTCCAGCTTTCTCTCTCTTTCCTCTCTCTTTCTCCCCTTTCCCCTCCTTTTTATCTCTGTGTTTTTCTCAGTGTCTCTGTCTCTTTCTCTCAGGCTCTTTGTCTCTCTGTCTCTCTCCTCTTCCTTTCTCTCTTTCTCTACATCTATCTATCCATCCATCTGCTGTCTATCTTTCCAGCTTCCTCTCTCTCTCCCTGTCCCTTCTCTTTATCTCTGTCTCTCTGTGTGTTTCTCTCTCTCTCTCTCTTTCTCTCAGTCTCTGTCTCTGTCTCCTTTTGTCTCATTTCTTCGCTGAATCTCTTTAATGTGGCTGTTCCCTCCACCAAACAGATAAAGGCCCATCTATTACTGACATCCTTTGGAACTCCATGTTCTCCCTGCGTCTGATGCAGGAGGCCCCCAGTATGGTGGCAGTCTTCTTCTTGGCTCCACTGGTAGAGAGAATACTCTCTGAACTAAATTGCAGCGTAATGGCCAAAGTGCAGATTGTTAAAACGTTTCAGTGGACTGCGTCTTCCCCTTTGCTTCAGTCCTATTACAGATCCTTGCTTGGATTCAAAGAAGCCTCCTCTCATCTGACCCCCTTCTTTACAGATGAGGAAACTGAGCCCTGGAGAGGTTTGGGGACGTGTCCAGTGTCGTGTTGATAATCAGCACCGGAATCAGGATTTGAATTCAGCTTTTCCAACTCCAACCCTCGCACTCGGCTGAGATTTTACAGCATGAAGCTGAAGCTAGAAAAGGTTTATGAGGCATGTGGGCACAGGGGCAAGTAGATTGGATCTGGGTTCAAATTCACTTCTGCCCTTTAGTACCTACCTGACTTTGGTCAGCCGCATCAATGCCCGTGGGCCCCTCCATTGTAGAATGGGGGGTTGGTCTCCCTGGCTTTCAATGGTCCTTCCAGCTCTGTAACCATTGTCCCGGGATGCTGTGCCAGCTGGCTACTGGTGGTAGTCACTGCTGCTGCTGTTGCTGTTGCTGCTGCTGGTGGTCACTAGTGCTGCTGCTGGTGGTCGCTGAGTGAGCGAGGAATAGGGTGGGAGAGACATGGTCGGATGTGGGAATAGCATTCTGCCCGCTGTGTGAAGAATGCCTGGAGTAGGGAGACACTTAAGGCAGAGACCAAGCGGAACCCACTAGTAAGGGCACAAGGGGATGTGCCCTGTGCCAGGGTGCTGACTATCTCTGGAGGGAGAGAAGAAAAGACAGAAAAATAGAAAACCCTCCCTCCCAGCACTGTGTGACAAAAGGCTGGTAAAACTTAAAGCAGCCTCAGATAACCCATTATCCTCTTTGGCCAGGGAACAGAGCCCAATTGAGGAGTCCCACGGGAGCCTGACCATGACTGTGGCTTCCTTGGATAAAACCCCGACCACCGGATTGTTCAGCAGATTAAGGATGCCCTTTATCCCTTTAGCAAATGTCTCCCTACCTTCAAGAAGGCCCCATCTGCAATGTAAAAGTTATCTGCAAAGTTCAATATTCCGTGCTCTATTTCACTGGTTTATCCAACGAAAAAAATTCCTTGTCCTTTGGAGCTTTGGGCAGAAGAGGTGGCTTGTGGGACACTTTCTACACAGTAGGAACCTTCTACATGTTCAGTGAATCAAGTTAAATTGAATAATTTCACTTTGAAGGATCTGCCGTGCTCTGTTCCACTCATTCACGCGGAGAGGAAAGAGAAAACTTGACAATGGCGATAATTAGACACTTAGGACGAAGCAGCAGAAGTGTCCCGTCTGTCCTGGGATAGAGCATTTGTTCTGGGCCAACTTAGAGGGAATTCTCCTAACGGGTCTTGCACAACTGAAACCTTTAACTGACATCTGAGAGCGATCTGCTTCTACTAAGTTCTCTTCTGGAATAAATAGAGCAATAGTGACGAGGGAGATCGGCAAGTTTCCTCTTCTGACTTATTCTAGAATAAAACCCGAAGGGCAAATCTTGGGGCAGAATCAGAAGGGACTTTCTGGGGAGTTAGTTCAACAGATGTCTGAACACCCCGTACCTCTTCTCAGGGGTCCTCAAATTACGGCCTGCAGAGTAGCTGAGGATCTTTATCCCCCTCACGCAGGGCTATGAAGTTTCTTTATTTAAAGGCCCACAAAACAAAGGTTTTGTTTTTACTATAGTCCGGCCCTCCAACAGTCTGAGGGACAGTGAACTGGCCCCCTATTTTAAAAGTTTGAGGACCCCTGTGTCTTCATCATCCCTGACAAGCGGCCACCTGACCTTCTCCCGAAGAGAGAGGCAGCGGGCCGGACCACTTTGGGGCAGCTTGGATTGTGATGAAGTTTAATGACACATCAAACCTTAACTTGCCTCGGTCATGTCTTCCCATTGTTCCGAGTTCTAATCCTCTAGGGCTAATCAAAGCTGTCAACTCACTCTTGTGGAAACCTGTCATATAGTTGAATGCAACATCAGATTGTCACTAAGTCTTTTCTAAAATAAACTTCATAGGGGCAGCTAAATGTGCAGTGGATAGAGCACCAGCCCTGAAGTCAGAGGACTTGAGTTCAAATTCAGTCCCAGACATTAACACTTCCTGGCTGTGTGACTCTGGGCAAGTCACTTAAACCCAATAAATGATAAAACAATAAAATAAATTTCATAGAGTTGGAAAGGTTCTTAGAGATCATTGAATCCAATCCCTGATTAATGGAATGAGGAAACAGAGTCAAAGAAATCATTTGCCAAAGGCCACAAAAAAATTTGAACCCAGCTCCTCAGACTTAAATCCAAAGCTATTTGGTTAGTACCAAGTAGTCTATTATTTCTTTAATCACATGACTATTTTAATTAAGCAATCTTCTTAAAGGATGAACTCAAATCCTTTACCGAGTTGGTGCCCTTAACCAAACATGTTCTATCTTATCAGCACCTTTCCCAAAACATGGCATCCAAGACTGAACATGGTCGCCTGGATGGTTTGACCAAATCAGAGAACAAGAAGGGGCTGATTATCTCCTTATTCCTATATTCTCAACTTCCTTTGATGCTGCCCAAAACTGTATTGGATTAATTCCTTTTCAGGGTTAGTCCACTTGCTAAGTGTCATAATAGCTAACACCTATTAGGATCCTCATTCCTTTTAGGGTTAGTCCCATAATCCTCCATTTATCATGTTTTAATGGTGTCTCCACTAGGGAACTTGTCTTTCCCCTTATTAATTGCTAAAACTCCTTTCCTTGCTAAAAACCCTCATGGATTTAGCCGGCATAATAAAATAAATCTGCTCCTTGGGAGAAAAAAGGACTGTATTGGATTTCTTGACTACCGTATAATACTGTTGGACTTGTAGTCCACTGAGACTCCTAGATCTTTCTTAGAAAAACAACTCTCTAGCAAACCCTCCTTTTTCCTGTACATGTGAAGCTGATTATTTGAACTTAGGTATATCTTGGAAAGGCAAATGAAACAAAGAAAAAAGAGACCGGCGACTTGTTCTTCAGAAACATGAAAGAGAAGAGGTGAAAAGAAAGAAAATTTTAAAACATAAAGGAATTTAGGGGAATTATGCCAGATAACCTATATTCTCAGAACAAATTCGAAGGCCAGAGGAAGAGTAAATATAAAAGAAGGAGTAGGAAGAGGATGGGAACTGTGGACAGTAGAAATGGTCAGAAGGGTTTTGATGATGATTGCACTTAAACAGAGATAGGTTGAAGCCCTGCTGAGCAGTGTGGAAGGCCTAGATCAGATTAGATTAGGGTGAAATTTGTGATGGAGCAACTCATTTACGGTTTATGACTTTCTCAAGGGGCAGCCTCGGGTGAATGGGAGATTGGAGCCTGAGATAGAGGATGGGCTGGAAGGCTGTAGGGGCAGGAGCAAGGCATGAGGGATTCTGCTTCTAAAGAAAGGTTGGTTGAAATGTGACCTGGTCCA
The DNA here is from genome assembly GCF_016432865.1 of Antechinus flavipes. NCBI lineage: Eukaryota > Metazoa > Chordata > Mammalia > Dasyuromorphia > Dasyuridae > Antechinus > Antechinus flavipes. The sequence continues at coordinate 14,078,251 of NC_067400.1, read as the reverse complement.
GGTGGAAGGCAAGTGAATCCAGAAGTTTGGATCTGATGGACTGGGACAATCCAGAAAGGGCCAGATATCTAGACATCAGAGGACAGAGGAGTGTGTGTGTGTGTGTGTGTGTGTGTGTGTGTGTGATATAAAGGAAACATAATTCCTATCCTTGGAGGTCACCTGAAGCTTGGAGAATCTGGGCATGTCCACAGTCAAATTATTGATGCTGGGTCAGAGGGGAGAGCCGGACCTGAGTCTTTTTGACTCCAAGAAAGGCATTCTAGCCACTTGGCTATGTTGTCTCTTGAGTACTTTGCCAGGATTTCCAAATTATTCTGTTAATTCATTACAATTCTTATTCACACTAAAAAGTTATTATAAAATAAAACAAACAAACAAACAAACCCAATTCTTATTAAAAGATATCTATTTCATAGGAATGCCTTAAAGCATTAAAGATATGCAAATTATTATTATTATTATTGATTAATCTTCTATTCAGAAGTTTCTTTATCAAAAAAACAAGAGGAATTGATTCATCTCTAAAGTCCCTTCTAGGTCTAGCTCTCCAAACCTGTGACCATGTCGGAGAAGGCCGACCCTACACTCAAGTGTCATTAAATTAGAAACCAGGCAATCATTGAGCAGAAAAGATACTTAAGGCTCAATTAGTCCAACCTATTTGTTTTATAGACGAACAGAACAAGATGAGGAGAGACTGTACTCTTTGCCCAAGGTCGCCCAACTAAGTGTGCCATCTGGATCCTACGATCCAGGCCTCTATCTCAATCCTCTGGTTTTTCTACTCTGATATACTGACCTTTTCATTCAAACGATCAGCAAGAGTTTATTGAGTGTCAAATACTGAGGGATGCTCTGTGGATAAAGATACAAAGAATGGCACAATCTCTCTTTTCTACGAGCTTACGTCCTCCTGGAGAGAGCAAATCTGAATATATAAGAAAATCAGAAGAGAATAAATATAAATAAGTATAAATAAAGTCAAGGTGAAAGCTTGAATCCAGAAAAGACTTTATATAGAAGAAAGAGGATTTCCACAAGGTTTGTTTGCTCTGTGACATTGTGATGAGGGTCATATGGAAGAATACCAAGAAACTCAAGGAAGGGACTGTTTTTTCTGGACAGCTGTTGCTTTGTAGTTAATGCAGCTGGAATAACTATCTCCTCCTTTGTTTTTACCCTTTATGGGTGTCATGGGATGTAAGTTCTAGAAGTAAATGCATGTGTTAGTAACTGTGAATTTGGGATGGGTTGGAGATTGAAGGGTTGGGGAGCAAGACAGTGGGGGAAAAGCAAGAGGGAGCTAGCATGTTATAGAAGGGAAGTGAAGTAGGCAAGAAGGAAAAAAAGGAGGGCTGAAATGAGAAGAAGAGAAAAAGAAAGAGTTTGGTAGCAGAGAAAAAGGGCAAACTGAGGGTACATATATGGACCATGGAGAGTGGTTGCTTGGGACACCAAGGAGCTTCAGATTAGTCCACAATGAGCTCAGACTGAAACCACAATGAGATATGGAGCTCCATATCTATGTACCAAATTTATGACCCTGGGCTTCTCTTGGACTGACAGCTCCAACGTAAGAGTCTTTTTTTAAGCATCAGAAGAACTTAAAAACTTCTTCTCTAAACTTATCTTCCAATTCGGTTGGAAAATTACTGAAAAAGAGAAACCAGATTTCTTGGCAAGCCAGGTTAAAAAAAAAACAACAACAAAAAAACAAACAGATCCTATGATACCTGTAAATCCCTCCGAAATACTTTTTTTCCTAAATTGGATTTCATTGCTCAGATTTAAAGCTGGGAGAGACAACGAGTTCAATAAATACAACCTTTTCATTTCACAGACAAGAGAAATGAGATTAGAACATTAAGTGATTTGTCTAACATCATAAGGTCAGTAAAAGGCAGAGTCAGATTGCAAAGATATTTCTACCGTACTGTGTTGCCCCCACCATGATGCCTGTGAAAATGCTCTGCCAATGGCAGCACGCTCTACCAGTATAGAATGTAAATAGTTTAAATCCTAAGATTCTTCTCCTTAATAATAACACTTTGGGATTTACAAAGCACTTTATTTTCATCAGCTCTATGATGATTGCAAAAATAAACATTCTGAACCATTTTACAGGAAGCCAAAAAGTTCAAGAATCCCAGTGACTTAGTCAGAGTCATGCAGTAAGATGGTTTTGCCTCCTTGTAGCTTGGGTGGCAGCATCAGGGGGGATCACTGTTGAAAGCAGAGACTCTGTTTTGGAAGTACCCAGACCTTTTGTCAGTGGTGTCCTATCTATTTTGGGGCTCAGAATTTAAATACACAGCAGGCCAACATTTAAACAATTTCACGATAAAATTGATTAGAAATCATCAATGACTTACTTTTATCAACCAATCAACATTTTAGTGAGTGTTTACTATATAGCAGACACTGTGCTAAGGATCAGAAATACAGAGACAAAAGTAAATAATCCTTGGTCTCAAGAAGCTTATATTTTTTATATGTTTTAATATTTTTGATTTTACCCAGTTACATGTAAAACATTTTTTACATTTGTTTTTAAAAGTTGGAGCTCTAGATTCTCATCTTCCTCCCCAGTCTCCTCTATTGAGAAAATACAGGTGAAATTATGTAAAATATTTTCATAAAAGTGATGTTGCAAAAGAAAATGTAGCTCCTCCCTCCAAAAAAAAGTCTGCTTCAATCTGGATTCAGACACAATTCCTTCTGTAGCTATGGAAAGCATTTTTCATCGTAAGTCCTTCAAAATATCTTAGATTATTGTATTGCTCAGAATAACAGTCATTCACAGCTGATTATCTCATAACTTTGTTATTACTCTCTACACAGCACATTTTACTTTGAACAAGTTCATGGAAAACTTTCCAGGTTTTTCTGATAGCATTCTGCTCATTATTTCTTATAGAAAAATAATATTCCATCATAGTCACACACCATAAATTTACTCCCTAATTGATAGGCATTCCCTTAATTTCCAGTTCTTTGTCCTGAGGAAAAAAGCTGCTATAAATATTTTTGTTCATATAGATTCTTTTCCTCTCTTTTGTTTTTAATCTCTTTTGGAATTCATACTGATAGTGATATTTTTAGGTCAAAGGATATGAATAATTTTATAGCCTTTTGGTCATAGTTCATATATTTGGATCATTTATCAATCGAAGAATGGCTCTTTTAATTATAAATTTATTATATCATATCATATCTTATTTTTACATATTACATATTATTTATTATAAGTACATTATGTATAAACATACAATATAATAAACATTTATTATATTGTATTTTATTATAAGTGCATTATGTTATATCATATCATTATATTGTATTGTTATATTGTATTATATATATTATAAATGACTCAGTTCTCTATACATTTGAGAAATGAGGTCTTCATCAAAGAAACTTACTTTAAAATTCTTTCCATAATTACTATTGCTAGCTGTATCCCTCCCCCCACGATTTATTCTATTCTCTTTCCTTTTACCTGTCTCTTCTCAAAAAGTGTTTTGCAAAAAGTTTATATTCTAATGGGGAAGCCAATGTGTAGACATATAAATATCGTTAAATTATAGCCCAAACGAATACAAGGTTACCTAGCAGGGGGAATCAAGAAGGCTTCAGATACAAGGTGATGTATGAACTGAATTTGAAGGGAAACCAGGAATTCCAAAATCCCAGTACAGAGGCATGGGGGTGGACGGCTGAGCATTGTGGGTGAGGGAACCAGCAAGGGTGACAATATGGCTGAATGATGGAGCATTTGGAGGGATGTAAATATATATAATATAAAGTGAGCAGAGTGCCAGGCTTGTAATCAGAAAGACCCATCTTCCTGAATTCAAATCTGGCCTCAGACTCTTACTAGCTGCGTTAAATGACCAGCAAGCTATTTAACTCTTTTGCCTCAGTTTCCTCATCTGTAAAATGAGCTGGACAAGGAAATGGTAAGAAACTCCAGTATCTCTACCAAGAAAACCCTAAATGGGGTCACAAAGAGTCAGATACAACTGAACAAACAACTAAGTGACAATAATACATGAGACTGAGAAAGTTGGAAGAAAACAGGTTGAGGAGAGCTTCATGGTTATAGAGAGAATTAGTCTGTATTCGACACAATCTGTTCTTTCTCTGGGGATGGAAAGCTTGGCTTAGGAGATAGAGAGGAGGTCTTGAAACAAGGAAAACATGAATTCAAGATTTGCCCTGACACATACTGGCCTGTGACCTTGAATAAGTTGCCTAACCTCTCAACTTTCTAGAAAACTTTCTACAACAATCAAGAGAATGACTTGACTTGTATTGGAAAATTCCCTACTCTGGAAGTTCTCTATGCAGGAAATCATTGCTCCAAACAATGTAAATATATAGAGGCAATTTCTGACGATATTCTTCCCTCCCGCTGAGCCTTCCCTTGTAACAAAAATTTAAAAGAAAGAGGAAAAAAGGCAGTTTAACAAGGCAAACCTCCAGATTGAGCACGTCTCATAAGCTACACACGAAAGAATTGATGCTTTAACTGCAGAATATACATTATTTCTACATTTCTAATACAAATTAAAGGTATCGTAGAATATTGGTTAGTGGATCAGTCAGAGTCAGTAAGACCTATCTTCAAGTCCAGCTTCTGATTTATATTAATTGCAAATCATGGACAAGCCTCTTAAGCCTTCATCCATCATGGGCCTCCTTAAGACAATGAACTGCTGATGGGTTGCTGACATGCATCCTTGGAGGGAATTTCCATGCTGGGAGTTACTGGATAATCTCCCAGATTTGAGCCCCTAAAATAACCAAACCAAAATATGGCCTCTCTGCAAGTTATTATTTTTTTGACTGTTTTCAGCTATGAATGAATTTCACTAATTTTTATATTGCAAGGATGATTTATTCTTTTAAAAAATCAAGAAACATAATAAGCAATCAAATGTGATAATGTGTAGAAAGCATTTTGCAGATTTTCAAGTTCTAGATAAACAAGAGCTGTTATTATTAACTCTTGGAAAGGCAGTAGAGGTTTCCTAGAGTCATTTGGATAAGCTTCAGGCTATAAATAAGTTCCTCTCGTCACTTCTTCACCCTGTATTGTTCAGACGTACCATACCATCTCCCACAGAATTTTTTTTTTAAAGCAAATGGGCTACAGAGAAGAGTAGTCCTTAAACCAGCAAATCCGGGTCTGTCTCAGAGCTTTATTCTCTGGTTATGACCTTCATGGCTTCCTTTTGGCCCCCATCTCCCACTCCTATGTGATCTCCCAGTTTGGAAAAAATGGAAAGTAGCTCAGTCTCTTCCCACACAAAGTAAAAAGCCTCCAGTCTCCTGGATGAGGTTCACCCAGTCTGATTCCTTTGTTTCGGTCTTCGAGCCCCAGGAGCCTCTGGTCTCGCTCCCTAGCGCAGGGTTGGAAATTTTGTCCTTCCTGATCCCTGACATCAGTCAGGAGAAGACTGGCAAAGGGTGAGGGAGGCGGCTGTCACACATTCCAGATACCCCTCTATTTAAAACTCTAGGCAGGTCTGGGTGACAATAAGCAAGCAGTCAGACCTCGCCTCGTACAAACCCGTTTGGCACCCAGGAGAATGGCTGAAAAAGGTAAGCTTTCAAGGTGTCTTATTAGGAGCAGAGATGTATATAGTCTGTAGGGCCTTCTTGGCGGTAAGAACAGAGATTATTCTGCTAACTGGGTCATATTTTATAATGCTTGCTGCTCCGGAGATATATTGGGGAATGGAACATCATTGTCAGAAAAGCCTTGGTAATATACGTTGGTCTGTCTGGAAAAGCTGTTTTTGGTCACCCAATTGAACTATAGAAATCATTTTGAAAAAGACACCAAAAAATTTTTTCCCCTTGATGTAAACAATCAAATAGTGAATGAGGTCATTTGGCTCACTTATGGGGATGAGTGGTGCTGTGGAAAAAAGGATGGATTTGGATTTAAAGAGCCCCGATTCAGATCTCCACTCTGGAACTTAATCTGGGTGCACTTATAGGAAGTCATGCTCTCCTTCTCCTATCACAGCTCATTATTCTGGTGCTAGAAGGTGCCTTAGGGGTGATTCAAGTTTCTCATTTTTACAGATAAGGAAACTGAGGCCCACCGACTCTCTTAAGATAACACATGTAGTAAGCGTTGGACGTGGGATTTAAGCTTGGGTTCTCTGACTCCAAGGACTGATTTAGTGTTCTTAATATCTCTTTATCATGGAACCCTTTGGCAGGCTAATGAAACTTTCTCAGAAATGTATTTTGTTGCCTACATTCATAATTGAAGGGACTGCTAAAGTTCTCCTAAAAATTAGTGGGAAAAAATGTGTTTTTCCCATCTAAGATCACAGACCCTTTGAAATGGATCCATAGGCAGAAGGAGCAATGGAAGTGGGAGTCATCTGTGGAACCCAGGTTAAGAACCTCTGGACTCAAAACTCTTCACAGTCCTTTCCCACTCTGAATCCTATGATCTTAATGTAAATTCAATATATAGGATCATTTCACTTAGGGAACTTTTAGAATATTGCATGGAGAACTGATCTTAGAGCCAGATTCTGGGTCATTTGTCCCCTTGGAGCCCCAGAAAGGCTCCAAGCTATCAGTTGCAAGGAAGATTCTGTTTTACATTAGCAGAGGAAAAGTATTCACCCACAGCTCCTTAAAACATGGGCCTAAGAAAAACCATAAAGAAACAAAAAATGAGTACATAAGTAAATTAATAAATGAAAAAACGAACAAATACGTATATACATAAGTGAACAAATGAAATCTCTGTGCTGTGATCAGAGTCCATCAAGTCATATATTCTCATTATTAAAAGCTCACTTTAGCCTCCTGCCCATTGCAGGAATTGCTTCTATTACCTCCATGACAAATTCAATAAGTAGATAGATGCATGCTGAAATTGTTTATGTTTGAAAGTCTAAATGGCCATTTTTCTCAGTTAGGGAATGAATGCAGTTTCCAAAGGCAGAATCTATCGTGTGAATGCATTTATTTTCAGCGTGGCCATGTTGTGATCTCAGCATTCCTCCCCCAAACAGTCCAAGGCTCATGCTAAGGGACATAGAGATCTCTATCTATACATTGGTTTGAATTTTTTACAAAATAATATGAGACAAATGTATTACACATGTATTTGTACATATATCCTAAATGAAAACTCAAAATATTTTATTTTTCACATTAAAAAAAAAATCTCCTTGGTATCCAGCTACCAAAATTTAGGTTATAAATTGGACAGTAGGCCACTTAAAATTTTTAGACTTTGGCTTCTTCATTGTAAAACAGGGAAAGCACAGAAGGGAAGCTTTTACCCAATGATCTCTGAAGTACATACCAGCTCTAAATCTAGAAATGTAAGAACTGAAAACTTTGCAAAATACTGTTACATGGACCATCATTTGATAAATCTTTTTTTAAAGAAATGTTTGACCTGCAATGGCTACCTAATTTGATCACAAATAACCATAAAGTACATATAAATGTGTGTATATATAAAATTATTATTCAGCATATCCTTACAAAAATATGTGGCAGATAGGGAAAAGTTATTATTTTCTTCAGAAATGTTAAATAAATACCTTATCCAAGGTCACACTGTGAGACAGAAATGGAGAGGGGGTGGTTTTCTTCCCATGAGAAACAATGGGATCTGTTTGAAATTGTCAAAATTGTTGGGAGGGAATCCAATTTTTAAAAATAAGGCTCACAAGTATTCTGTTCTATTTAGGAAATATTCCTTTGAAAATGATGTCTTCACATTCAAAAACTGACTTTCCCCACCAGAGCTTTTACATTAATAGAATTTTCCAAAATGCATATTGTATGAGTGCCGCACATTATCTCAGGACTGTGCGTGTTAAAAATATCTATCCTTTCTTTCTTGGCTGATGGCATGAAATCGAGTTGCACTTTTCAATTAATGACAGATCCAAGTCATCAAAACCAGAGTATTAATAATATTAAATTCTCCTAGGGCCATTTCTATGTAATTTCATATGACTGTTGTTTTGTGTTCTGCTGTGTTCTGTGTAGTAGTTTAGGGACTGAAATAGAAGTATATAAAGGGAAAACTTTACAGAGAAAAGCTAATATGGAGATAGGAGGAGGAATCAAAAGAATTAGTTCTGCCTGCCTAAGTGTCAGGATCTCATAGAATTTATCAGTTGGAAGACACTCTAGTGTCCAATGAGTCCAATAAATCGATCAATCTAAAAGCGTTGACTAAGTGCCAGCTTGGTCCAGGACTCTGGGCTAGATAATGGGGATACCAAGACTAATGAGACCATCTAACCCATAAACTAAAGCCATGTCCTTCGCAACGTATCTGCCGTTGTCATCTCTGGCCTCTGCTTTATGTTCCTCAATGAGGAGTAACCCATGGTACGGTACAGTGGAACATTTGCTAAGTTGGGAAGTAGAGGTTCTGGGTTTGATTTTTGGCCCCTTCCCTGAAATCCCAAGGGACAAATGCCTGACCTTAGTTATAGTGTAGCAAGTTATCCAATCCCTATTCCAAAATGAAGTGTTGGATGAGCTCCATGGTCCCTTCCAGCTCTAAATTCCTGCCTAAAGAATCATTTAGTTTGAAAATTAGAAGGGACCTCAGCACTAGACATGAGAGGTATCCCTATTGTACCATACCCAGTGATTCCAGCCCAGCCCCTTGAAGCTATGAACGTCCTGACATAGGTCACCCATTCCACTTTTGCAGAACTCTGATTTTTTTGAGAATTTTTCCTTCCATCAAACTTCAATTTACCTCTTTGCACCTGTTGTTCCTAGTTCTGTCCTTGGGGGCAAGGTTTAGATGGAGACTCCATCTAAAACCTTAAATAAAGTTATCATTCCCCTCTGCCAAGTCTTTTCACTCTAAAAAGTTTCAGTTCCTTCACTTGATGAACTCAGAGTCCTGAATTATTCGCCCTGCTACCCTCTGGACATTCTCCAGTTTGTGAATAATCAGACATACTCCTCAAGATAGGGTCAGAACCAGACCTCAAGCACACCGGTGTGTGCTATTGTAAAGTACTGTTTATGAGAGCAGGCCAGTGCCAAGTCCTATAAACTCTCAGACTCCGATTTCTGTCCTTGAGAATGAGCCATGTTGCACCATAAATTTCATTTGACAAGCATGGGTTAGGGAAAGCTACTAAGCAGAAGACTATTTCTTAATGGCACGCAATGCCTATATTGTAGTTTTTTAGGCTATCAATAGTCATTTCTAACTCTTTCATAGATTTTATATGAGATATTCCTACTGGTGTGGCTTTATGCATTTAAGAATGAGTTTTGTCCAATCCAGAGTTTATTTTGTTGCCAAAGTTGTTTTTCTTAAATACAAAATTGGGCATTTGACTGCCCTATTCAACCATGTTAGTCATTGTCTATTAACTAGAGAATGAATGAAAAAATCCTTCTATATCTGGAAGCCTCACCTTATCTCTCCAGCCTCATTCTGTGGTACTTCCTTCAATCTGAGCCAATCAGGACCCAAACAGTGACCAGATGGGGCTTGGTCTGGGACCTATTCGTGGCCAATCAATAAGAATCAGATTGGTTTTGGTTTAAGATCTGGTCCTTACGAAATCCAGCCAATAAACCACAAAATATCTTGGGAGGGCTCAGAGGTGCATAAGAGGAGAAATTGTGAGGGTCTTCCCCTTCCAGATTCATTCATTCACATTTATTAATTTAGGATTTTTTGGACCACGTGAAACAGGAGATTCTTTGCTATAATCACTACCCAGCCTTAATCACTAGTTGGAGGTTGCCTCAGTCAAACTGAGACCTATTTTAGACCTTAGTTTAAAAAGGCGAAGATCACGCATTGCATCCAGGGCCATCTCCAGCCATCCTGATCCATATCTGGCCACTGGACCCCGATGGCTCTGGAGGTCTTTGCCCAGCCCTCCCTCACTTAAATCCAATTCACCTGCATGTCATGGAATCACCTCTCTAATGTCCTGGTCACAACACAACAGGGTTACTGTCCTTCCCCTGCTCCTCAATTTAGCCAAACTGACCTCTCTTTTCCTCTCACATAGCACTCCTTTGTATTATAGATTAGCTATCCTCCGTTTCTGTAATACACTTTTGCCTCCTTTCTTCTTCTTCCTTTCCCCATTGCCCTCCAGAATCCTTCTTTTCCTTCATAAAATTTTTGTGCTTTCTCCGACCTCATTTTCTCCTTCCCTAGTTATCTGGACTTTCTTTACATTTGTTGCTTCTTTTTATTTTGTATGTGCTTACCTGTCCCGTTAGATTGTTAACTCATTGGGGACAGGGACTGTTTTCCTCCTATCTTTGTATCCCCAGCATCCAGTATAATGCCTGGCATACAGTAAGTGTTTAATAAATGCTTATTGATCAATCAAATAACCAATCTTTACATGGACTAAAAAAAAATTGTAAATGACTTTGACTATATTATGTCATATGCCTCTCCTAGGTGGCAAACAGATTGGAAAACTGGGTCTCAGAGAGATGAACTCACTTGCCCAAATAGTAAGTGACAGAATAAGGATTTGAAAGTACATTTTCTTTATCTGTGTGACCCTGGGCAAGTCACTTAACTCTAACTGCCTCTGCAAAAATTAAAAAAAGAAAGAAAGAAAGTACATCTTCCTGACTCCAGACCAAGTGCTATATTCACTACTCCATAAAGTATATGGGATAATACATACACACATGCATATATACTGGTACATATGCCCCACATGACATACAATATGCATTGTGTATAACCAGTTCCATAAATAACATTATATCTGACACCTACTTCTATTTTTTTTCTTAATGTGAAAATTCATATTTGTTTTTCTTGATTCCATCTTAAGAATGACTTCACATAATTCTATCTGAATCAATATCTTCTGCTTTTTGTCTGTTTGTTAAATAGAATCCACAGCTTCAAACTTACTCATCCCTCTTCTTCTCCTGATTGGCTGGATTGTGGGCTGTGTCATAATGATTTATGTGATCTTCTCTTGACAGAAGTAGGTGGTTTTGAGCTGAATATACATTTTTATACCAAATAAACATCTAATGTAAAAAAAATCACCTTTTCCATTTTTACTGATCCAAGCTTCTATCATGCAGGAAAGAAGATATCAGACTGACCTCTCTTAGAAGACCCAAGAAGAGAAATGGAAATGACTAATCATTAAAAATATTCCATCGCCATCAATTTTAAAGTTTTTTTTTAACACCCTAGTGGTTTTAACCACTTTAGAAATTTAAACACCCTAGAGGCTACTTCTTCCTAATATTTAGGTTGATAATTAGGCTATGCAATCACCAAGTGCTGTATCAATGGCCTAGAGTGGGGTGGGATGTGAACAACCTGACATCATATTGGCATGACATCATATATACCAAAGCATATATACCATGTGCTAAACACAGAAAATAGCATATCTTTCTATTGACACCTTTTCTTGAAAAATATTGCTATTAAAACAACTAGGCACAGTTGTTTAAAAATAGTCATAGGATTACTCTGTGTTATATATATATATATATATATATATATATATATATATATATAAAACAGATATATAATATATTCATATATATATGTATAACAGATATAATACATATATATGTATATATGGAGTTCCTTGTGGGAGGAAAATCTTATAACCACAAGTTAAAGTCTTAGAAAGTTAACTGGGACACTGAGAAATTCTCTGATTGAGGGAGGATCACACAAGCATTAGTTGTCACATGCAAGACTTTTTAAAATAAATCTGGACCTTATCGGTTTTGAGGCGGGTTCTCTATGTTCCATACAGCACCTACTCTCAAGTCTTTAAACCTACTGACCAAAACGTTTGAATGACACAACTTTTAGTAAAGGATACTTCAATTAAAGGAAGATTGAAAGAAAAATAAACTCCTAGGTATAGTTGGGTGACATTAATTCTTAAACTCTTTTCTTTAAGTTCAAACTCTGATTTACAACTAGGATTGGATTCAAGTCTACCTACTTGACTCAGCAAATCACTTAAGCTTCCTTGGCTCCAGGTAATATTAGGAGGCTGAATTAGCCTCTGAACTTCTTCCTACATTCTCAGTCTGCCATTATTCTGCCATCTTTGCTGGTTCTCCAAGACTTCTACATCCTTGTTCTCAATTTCCAAAAAACCAAACTCAATTTCCACCAAAACCCTGTTTAGGCGGCTTCCCTTTGCCTTAGTTCAAGCAATAATTTTCACATTCCTTCTGATTCTTGTGCTCTTAATTACTAGAGGGGACCCCAAGGCTTGTATCTGATTTCATATATCTATGATATAGTCTCTTTTACAATGGATGACTAAGTTAATCGTATGGATTTGATTTGAAAGTGGGCGACAAGGATTGTTATGATTGTCCTAGGAAAGTCGATAGATAGTGTTCTTCCATTTCTAAATAATTATTGAAGCCTTCAGGAGTCCTACATTTATTTTCCTTCCGAAGACAGAAATAAGACAGCAACAATCTGTGTCTATGTCTGCACTTTTCCCTCCTAATCAATAGGTTTCTTTTTCACCCTCTAGGGAAGGGCTTTCTTACCCAACTTTTTCCTCCCTTTGAAACACCGGCGTGTGCCATTTCTCATTTGCACATATGTCTTAGTTATTCCTATGAAATACAAAATATCCAGTTCCTGGCTGACCTCACAGAGCCGAGCCCCTGACTGGTTATCATTTTTAGAGGGTACTTTTTTCTACAGACTATAACACATTCACTTTTGAACATTTCTATAAAGTAATTTCTCCCTGGTAAGAATTTATTTTATCCATATTCTACCTCCAGGGCCTAAATCAAGTTCCATTACTTCTGTGAAAATGGTGACCCAAAGGTCTACTGATCAATCCTTTTTCCAACTTCTCTTATATTTTATTATCCCAATTCATATTTATACCTTAGTATTTAATCGCTTATTACTGCATTTGAAATGAAATATAGCATTTTAATATGATTATATTGAAATATGACTATTTTTCACTCTACACTCATGCTTTCATGGGGCTTGGTCTTGCTTCTGTTTTTAGACTGCGAGTTCTTACCTCTCCGTGCCATCTAATACTTAGCACACAGTAGGCACTAAATACATGCTCATTGACTGATTTATTTTATTGATCCAGTATATCTATTACTAGTAACATTCTCCATACAGTATTTATATTTATAGCAAGGACTATTGACATTCTTCTCATTGAAGCTGACAGTTCAAGATGGGTTAAGACTCAAATAAGGGACTGGTACTCAGTGTCCAGCTCAGCCATGATAGGAATGGGTTGGTCAGGGCTTGGTTTCTCAGGACCAGAATTTGGGTTGGGTCTATTTGCTTTTCACAATCCCATGCCTTGAAGCTCAATGTTCTCCTCTTATTTATGCCCTGGTATAAGAGAGGGGAAGGGAAGGGCCTTCCATCATGGTTAGAGACCATTGGCAGAAAACACAGACAATCCTTATCTCCCACCATGACTTTATCTTCAGTTGGACCATTTCAGTTGGATTTGCTTCTCTACACCTCTTGCAGCATCAGAGGCCAGACTCTGAAGAAAAAGAAAGAGAAGATTTTCCTCAACCATCCCCAGATAAATTCTCCCTATCTACCAGGATTCTTATCTATTCCTGAGCTCATCTGTAGATATGAAGATCAGGTATTTTTCAACCCCCTTAATCAATGCCTTACTTAATTTTAAAAATCATTTCTGAATTCTCTAACTTAAATTATTTTACCTCACAAAATCAGACTTTAATATTTCCTTTTAAAAATATGACTTCATTATTTCAAAACCCAGATTGGGCTCTTTCTCCCCATCCTCAAAAATCATTCAGGATATGAGACAGATAACTTTATTCAGATCACATATTAGAATGGAAATGGGCAAAAAAAAAAATAAAAGTTGTGTTTTTTTTACAGTCTCTTCTCAATGTCTAGAGAAATGGATGAATATAGATTAATCTTTTCACGTATATAAAAACATTCCCCCTAAGCCACCGAGACCATTGTAGGCAGAACAATTCTCAGGGGAGATTGAGAGAAATGAGAACCTGGATGCAGAGAAAGGAAATTATTTAGACAAATATGAATAAAAGTTTCAGATAAGGTCTTGATCTCAGGGCTTTGTGATTAAATGAAATGATAGAGGGCATTTAAGTCCCTTTTTAACATTTGGTGGAGAAAACACTGAACCCATTAAACACAACTCATTAAACACAGTTTCCCATATTAAGCCAGAATGGCTATATAATGTGCAATCTTTATTCTGGCTTGACGATGGCTTATTTTAGGAGCAGTTGGATGAAAAAGGAGGTGGAGAAAGGAAGCTGCCATGGTGGAGGAAGAAGAGGGAACGGTGAAGACGCCAAAATGCATTCTCTAGGATTTTTTTAAAAGGAGGAAAAAAAAAACAACAAGGGATTAGAATAAGGAATACTTAATGCTGGCAGGCACCTGGAGAGGAGAATGAAGTGGATAGAACATTTCTGTGCTCTTACTTTGGATAATATGATTTGAATTTTTGATTTGTAGAAATGAGATGTTTTACCCAGCAACCAGATTGTGCAGTGGTTAGAGCATTGAGCCTGAAGTTGGAAGAACTGAGCTCAAAACCAGCCCTAGGAAAAGCCTTCCTAGCTTTGCATCTCTCCAAGTGCCTCAACTATGGGGATAATAGCACATCAGGATTGTTTCAAGAACCAAGTGACATAATATTTTTAAGGCATGTAGTGGAGTGCTTACTTGGCACATAGTAGGTGCTTAACAAATGCGTCTTTCCTTTTCTCTTTTTCTTCTCTCCCCCATCCCACCTGGTACATCTTGTACAATCAAAAGACAAGTGCACAGGAATTATGACTGTACACAGGATATTACCAATAAGAGCAGCTAGGGGCACCATAATGTACAAAGCGCCAGGTGTGGAGTCAAAAAGACTCATCTTCCTAAGTTCAAATTCAGCCTTAGACACTTACTAACTGGATGACCCTGGACAGGTCACTTAACCCTGTTTGCTTCAATTTTCTCATCTGTAAAATGAACTGGAGAAGGAAATGGTAAATCACTCTAGTATCTCTGCCAAGAAATTCAAATGGGATCATGAAGAGTTGGATACAACTGAAAAAAAACCCAGACAACAATAAAATATAAAAAGTGGCTAGCACCTATCTCTCAAAGGTTTTCTATGTGATCTCAATTGGTCTTTATAACAACCCTCTGAAGCAGGTGCTGTCATTATCCCCATTTTATAGAGAAAAAAACCAAAGAACTGGAGGGGTTACCCAACACTAGTTCTTGATCAACCCTTCTATACTGATACAGCTCTGGAAGGGATTTTAGAGGCCATGTGGTCCAAACTCCTCATTTTACAATGGAGGAAACTGAGATCAAGAGAAATGAAGGGATTTGTCTGAGAGGTAGGATTTGAATCCTCTGACTCTAAATCTGTCTGGCATCATTTCCATTAGAAGACATCTCCATCTTGAATGCGTTTTTGGTGCTAAAGGAAATTGAATCTGTCTCTGTCTCTGTCTCTCTCTCTCTGTCTCTCTGTCTGTCTGTCTGTCTCTCTCTCTCTCTCTCTCTCTCTCTCTCTCTCTCTCTCTCTCTCACACACACACACACACACACACACACACACACACAGAGTTTTGCATTGGTTCAGATTGCCTCTCCTATGAAATTGTGCCAGTAGCTGAGATAACATGGGAGCTGGCTGGATAAGGGTTTTTGTGCCATTGCTCTCCCCTGGGTGATCGCTTTTCTGTTTGGCCATTCCATCTCAGTCTCCTTTGCTAATTAATTCTTCATCCAAGTCTCTTCTAAATTATCATCACCTATTTCTCACTACCCCTTGGACATCTCAAACTGGATATCAATCCCACAAGTCTCTCAATCTCAGTGTGTCCAAAATGCAACTCATCTTCACTGTCCCCAGACCTCCCCTCTTCTAACTTTGCTCTTGCTGTAAAAGACATCACTCAGGTCAGCAAACTTGGTAACGCCTTCAACTTCTACTTCTCAATCACCCTACATATTCAATCCATCACCAAATTTTGTCCTTTCTGCTTTCATAATATACTTCTCTCTACACAAATAGCCACCACTCCAGTCCATATACTCATCGTCTCTTGCCTGGGCTACTGCCCCCTATTCTCTACCTGCCAAGAGTTATGTTGTATTATTCACCATTTACTTATCTATTGACATTATTTCTCTCCCCAACCCTTTATAATGCCCTTAAAGGCAAGGACTTTTGGTGTTTGTCTTTACATCTCCTGAACTTATGACATAATAGAATTAGAATATTAGAATAGTTAAGTGACAATTAGTGGAAGATTCCAAGACCAGAGCATGAACTGCCATGTGCAATAATCTAGAAATCTTTGAAGCTAAAATTATTTAGATCAAACGACTCACTGACAGGGGTTGTAAAAATGATGCAAGAGTAAACAGAAAAACTCCATTTTCTTCTTTTCTCCATTCAGTTGAACTCTTTCCTCAGTGCATGAAAAAAAATAAGATAAAACATGGACATTATTTACATTCATTACGTGATTACTCTCATCCAGGAAGCCATGAAAATTTTGGAAAAAATGGTGAACAACAGCTGATTAATCTTTCCAACTTTCCTGCCTCAGGTTGGATGACATGTGGAGTCTGAGAAAGAGAAATAATGTAAGGGAATGAGTAGAGTAGAAACTACAGAGATCAGACCTCTGAACTGACCCACCCAAATTAGGATGAACCTTAAGCAACCTTGGTTAGAATCTATCCCCTTTGGACATCAGCTCAAGAATTGTTTCCTGGTAAGTATCTGGAACTCCTTGTGCTGTATTTTTAAGCTATGTTCCTCCGTCCCCACCTTCCTACAAAGGCCATTAGGTCATTAAAGTATTAATGAAGCTTGGCTTATGACTTCTTGGTCTAAATATCCGGGATGGTAATCTGGTAGCACAGTTGGATGGTGGATTCATGGGAAAGAGACAGATAGACAGGCAAAGCATTTATTAAGTGCTTACTGTGTACCAGGCACTGGGCAAATCCCTGAAAACAAATATAAGCACAGAATAAAGGCAATTCTTCTTTTAAGCAGCTTATATTCTAAGAGAAGTAGACAATACACAAGAGCAATGAAAGCTGGAGACAGAGAGGGAAGATACCCATGTCTGAGTATTGTAGTCATGTCCAGAAAGTCAGGAGCAGAACACGGATGAAGTGAGAATGGGTAGCCTGGACATAGGCTCAAATGGAAGTTCTGGCCAGGAACTCCCCAATTGGAAAAAAGGAAACCAGTATTCACTAAGTGCCTACTATGTGCCAGGTACTGTGTAAATAATCAGTGCCATTTAATCTTCACAACAACTCTGAAAGGGAAGTGCTATGTTACAGATGAAGAAACTGAGGTAAGTAGAAATGAAGGAACTTGCCTGAAATTACACAATGAGGGCCTGAGGCTGGATTTGATTCAGGTTTTCTTGACTCAAGGCCCAGCACTCTGTCCACTGTGACATCCAGCTGTCTTTGGAGAAGAAAGGGTTCATGGGATTCAGAGGTGGGAAAAACTTTGGAGATTAATAGTTTAACTCCCTCATTTCACAGATGAAAAAACAGAGATCCTGATAATCGTAGTGATTTGTTTGTGTTCATAAAGGATTCGGGAGAGTAACTAGAACGGGGCATTGGAGCTTTGTCCAATACATCCCTTCCTGATGGTCCTTCTGAACAACCACCCCGATGCTTCATGGTCTTGTGATGTTCCCTACATCTCTGTGCAAACACACCCCACATCCTTGCTCAGAACCTGGATCACTCGCCCAGACAGTATCATTCTTCTTTCCTAGATCCTGCTGACCCACCACCATAACTGAAGCTCAGTCTCACTATAACCTCAGGGATGGGGAGTAAGGAGGGATCACCTGTTACCATGTTCTTCCTTCTTCCATTTGCTGCATCCCACATGCTTACCTCCTCACCAGAACTCCTAGCTATGGTTCTGGTGTATAAGAAGCAACAGATTCAGGTCCAGGTGCTTTGACTCAAAATTCACTGAGCCGTGCTAACACACGGGCACTTCTTGGCAAAGAAGGATGATAGGATCATGGCTCTAGTGCTAGAAATGGAAGGAAGGAAAGACCGGCAGAATTTCTAAGAATAAATAAGGGATGGTCCCTCTGCCTACTGTCCTGCTCACATCATGTGGAGTTCAATTCTGGGTCCCATAGTAGAAGAAGGACATCGATAGAGAATGTCCAAAACAGAGCAACCAGAACTGTGAAGAGCCTGCAAAATGTGAAACTCCATTTCATCTGACACACTCACAGGATTAGTCTGGAGAAAACTGCTTTTGCAACAATACACTTAATTGAGTTTAACAAAGAAATTGGAATTAATAGTTAATAGAATTTACTTGTAAATTCATGTAGGACTGTTTTTTTGGTTGTTGTTGTTCTGCTAGAGTTCATTTATATCTAGTTTAATTTATTTTGCCAAGATCGAGTTATTTAAATTGTCTATAGTTTGTATTTTTGTATGATCACTTATTTCACTTATCATATGAGGGAGGGTTTCCATTTGGCAGGGTGAATTAATCAGTGGGGATGGATATAAAAAAAAGACCATCTATAAAACATTTTCATTTCATAAGAAAAACCCTAAAGAAGAACAAAAGGGACCCAAATGAATAGAGCAATTTTGTTATTAATTTGTCAAATTTATTATTTACATTTCTTATAAAAGAGCAATAAGACAGATGATAGAGTTCTTTATACGAACCTCTTTCTTCTCTTTGTTTTTGAAAGGTTTGTATTTATTGATGACTAAAACCAAAGCAGGGAACCAAGACAGGTGCTATTGTTAGTGATCTGATAAATGCCTTCAAGTATTTGAAAGGTTGTTATATAGAAGAAGGAGGAAGCTCTTTTTTTTTTTTTTTTCTCTCAAAACCAAGGCAAACATCAAGAAACAAGTGGAGGTTGCAAAATAGCAAATTCAGAAATAACGTCAAGGATAAATTCCCAGTAAGGAATGATACCACAAAGCAGAATGGACCTCCTCAAGGGGAAGGAGACTCCTGACTTATGGGCCTCCTTCAAACAAGGTTTGGATAAATGACTGAAAGCATACTGAGGTCCCTTCCAACACTGAGGTATTATGAATCTGAAAACCCCAGAATAAGCCATTGATCTTGGATCTTTTCTTCATTCATGCATCATTTTTTCATTGATACAATTATGTTTTAACTGAATTGTGTCTGGTTTAAGGTGTCTGTTTTCTGACACATGAGCAGTCAGCCATTACGTGAGTTCTTTCTTCTCTCACCAGCAATGAGATAATGATGCTTTCTTGGGCAGACATCCAGTGAATCACCATGTAAGGTAGTCGCTGAATGGTGACATCATTTGGAGGGGTATAAGTCAATTTTTAAAGTCAATGTTATCAGGAAAACCACTTTGTCTACCCTTCCCCTCATTCCTTTTGTACCAAGCTGTGAGTAGCATTTCCCAGTAATACTTGATAACACAATTTTTCCTTATACATATTTTTTTCTAAAATAATTTTTTAGCCACTAGAGAGAATTAAGTTCCCATGTATATTGGTGTTCTGACAAAAATAGACCAAAAAGGGAAAGACTGTTTTTGTCTTAAAAAAATCACACAAATTCATTACATTTGAGTACTCTTTATATCACCTTTTATGTGACCAAATATAGCCAAAGGTTATCTGTGAACTTCTTGAAAAGAGCATCTTGGCGGGAGGATGTCCATTGAAGTCATCAAATAAACTTGAACAAGAGTCTGCTCTCTATCTTGCAAGTCTTTGGCTAGTTTTTTTGCTGATGATTCCTTTAAGGGGATACCTTCCTGCCTCCTGAAGCAGTCAAAAAGATACCTTTTTTTTTTTTTTTCTGTTTTCATTGTTGTTTTGGTTTAATGGTAATCAAAAGCTTTCTCTTTGCACCCACCTAGGTGTCCATTCCAGAATCTCTTCCCCCTTCTTCCCCCCACAAGACAATTGGGGTTAAGTGATTTGCCCAGGGTCACGCAGCTAAGAAGTATTAAGTGTCTGAGATCTGATTTGAATTCAGGTTCTCCTGATTTCAGGGCTGCTGCTCTATCTACTGCGCTATCTCGCTGTCCCTCAACTAGCATTTTTAAAGTTTTTACTCTTGGAGTAGAAACTCTATGCTAGTGGCTGCAGTAAAAACTGGGAGCCAGAAGAACAAGTCCAATCTCTCTTCCAAGTGACAGCCCATCAAATACGTGAAATTGGGATGATGTCACCTCCTCAATAGGTCCTTCTCTAGACTAAATTTATTTAGCTGATTTTTATAAAGTATTAATTAGAGGCACTTCACCATCTTGGTTGACCCAATATGATCTTCAGCTTACCCTCCCTAATGTGCAGCATTTTAAATTGAATAGAACACCCCAGGTGTAACTGGAATAAAATACAGAAGACCAAGACATGATGTCCTTCTTAAAGAAACCTAAGATGACATTGGTTTTTTTGGTTACTATAGTACAGTATTGAGTGAAGCTGATGGGTCCTGCATTAATATTATACATTTCTTTTTTTCTGAGGCAATTGGGATTAAATGACTTGCTAAGGGTCACATAGCTAGGAAGTATTAAATGTCTAAGGCTAAATTTGAACTCAGGTCCTCTGACTTCAGGGCTGGTACTCTGTCCACTGTTCTATCCAGTTGCCCCCGATATTACACATTTCTTTGAAAATAATCATCAGGTGGACGTGGCTCTCTTCAACAATGAGATGATTCAGACCAGTTCCAATGATGTAGAGAGCCATTTACACTTAGAGAACTGTGGGAACTGAGTGTGGTTCACAACATAGCATTTTTATTCTTTTTGTTACTGTTTGCTTGCATTTTATTTTCTTTCTCGTTTTTTCCCTGTTTGATTTGATTTTTCTTGTGCAGTAAGATAATTGTATAAATATGTATGCATATATTAGATTTTACACATATTTCTACCATGTTTAACATATATTGTATTACTTGCCATCTAGGGGAGGAAGTGGAGGAAGGGAGGGGAAGTTGGAACACAAGATTTTGTAAGGGTGAATGTTGAAAAATTATCCATGCATATGTTTTGAAAAAAAAAAAACTTAAAAAAAAAAAGAAAACAATCACCAGCTTGCAATTCACTAAAACCCCAGGATCCTTTTCAGTAGAATATATAATATTATAGTAATAACAGCAGTAGAAGAGTTCTATTATTTCTGAAATCCACTGATAATCACCAGAATTCCTTTGTAACTAGGGACTATAAAATTCTATATGTATTTCCAGCTTAGTTCAGTGCTTGACCCATAATAAGCATTTTAATCTTTTCCTTCCTTCCTTCCTTCCTTCCTTCCTTCCTTCCTTCCTTCCTTCCTTCCTTCCTTCCTTCCTTCCTTCCTTCCTTCCTTCCTTCCTTCCTTCCTTCCTTCCTTCCTTCCTTCCTTCCTTCCTTCCTTCCTTCCTTCCTTCCTTCCTTCCTTCTAATCCAATGCTTAGTTTTTTCTTTGTAAGAATCAACTTCTATTTCGATACTGTTTGGTCAACACTTCATTAGAACATTAGTTTATTCCCTGCTGAGCATGACATCAAAGAAGTTCTCCAAGTTTCATTCTTACCCAAAGCTTGTGTATTCCAGGAGGACTGTTAACCCCTTATTTTTCAAATGATGTCATTATTGTCATCATAACTAGAATTCAACTTGGCATTTTTTCCAAAACAACCATCAAAATTAGCTTGAAAAAAAAAAGTAAAGATGTTGCTTCCACTTCTGGCTTACGAATCCAGGTAGACTACATAGCAACAAGTTGGGCTTTTACAAAATGGTTCATAGTAGCTACTATTTTTTTTGTAGAAATTGTTTTGCTCTTTTCACAGTTGATTTCACTTAACAGTAATACTGAGTTCTTTGGTTTCTTAATCTCTTCAGATCCCAAGCTTCCTTTAAAGTAGAGCTCAGGTAGTACCTCCAACAGGTCTTCCCTGATTCTTCCAGGCAACAGTCTTCTGCATTTCTAGAAATCACACTGGATTTTTTTTTTTCCATATAGTTAGCTGTGTTCGATTCTTCCATCTCCCTCCCCCTCCCCCCCACTAGGCTACTCAAGGGTAGATTTTGTTTTCATATTCCAAATCACCCAGCACAGAGAAGGCATTTAAAAAAAGCTTGTTGCCTTGAGTAGTGTGTATTATACTTTTTAAAATTTGTTTTTATTGTGAATTGAATCATCAACACATTTCAATTATAAAGGTCAAAAAAGAAAATTATATAGAAAACCGTGAGCCTTATATTGTGTTGAGATGAAATAAAAAAGATTTCTGGATAATTAATAATCAATTTATTAATTAGACTAGCTGAGATCAATAAATTTATGATTACTGGTTTTTCTTGGTAACTAAAAACCCCTCATGAAGACACTCACTACCTTGAATATTTTTTTTTTTTGAAAGAGAATGCCTCTGACAGGAAAATTCAACCCTGACGGGTGAACAATTAGGGAGAGGATGGGCATTTAAGTGAAGAGGCAAACTGCAAGTCCTCAGCTCCTCCTACTGAAAACATGACTTGATCATGAGCCTCAGCCCCTCCAGCAATCTGGACAGAGGAAGACTTCCTACCCAAACCATTCCGATTGCTTTCTCCTTCCTGAACTGGGTCATTCCATTGGAGAGGCTCGAGGACATGGGCTTACTGGTTTGGAGCTGGAATTCTCCTTGATTAAATTCTGTTTACATTCTAAACAGAAATAAGGGCTGTCCCTGTTGGGTGCACATTCTAGAAGGATTTGGGCAATCTGCTCTATCAGCCACATCTTTCAGAGACTACCTGAATGACCTACAGGGGCTGCTCCCTGCACAACACAATAAAGAGAAAAAACCCTTAATCCTAATGGAATAATTGGTTAGCAGTATAATAGAAAAATAGCCAGTTCCCTCAGTTAGATATCTTCAAAAGCATCTATGGAATATAAAATGGTAGTCGCAGTGGGTCTTCTCTACTTCTGGCTTTATTTGGGGGATTTGGGGAGGTTTTATTGGTTGAGATTTAGTTTCTGAAGATGGAGATGACAGCACTTGCTTTACTTAAGTCATGTGATTGTTTTAAGATAAAATGAGTCAATATTTATAAAGCTCTTAACATAGTGCCAGTAGTAAATGCTACATAAACACTTATTCCTTCCCCTCTCCTCCATTAAAAATATTCAGGATGTCCTGCGCCCCTGGGGGAATGAACCTTGACTTCCAGGCATTCTCTGGCATGGCAATGGCTCTTGGGAACCCATGAGGCCCCCTCTCACAGGGGCCGGAGGCTCCCATGTTTGCTCCCTCATGATGGTCGGAGGGATTCAGCCACCAGATGGCATCCTCTTTGCATCTATCATGTCTGCACACCAGACATTCAGCAGTTATCCACGGGCCTGGGCTGGGTTTTCATCCTGGTTGTTGTTATGGCAATAGCTGAAGTCCCAATGGCTCTTTATGGCCCTTCAAGCTGACCATGATGGAACGAGACATTTCCTCGAAGTGAACATTGTCTGGGGTACGCAGTGTGTATTTTAGCTGGTTTAAAGATATCGACTATTCTCCCCCTCCACCACACACACACACACACACACACACACACACACACACACACTCACACACACACTCACACTAACTGTCCTGTCCATTCTGTGGAATGACTCTCTCCCCCCAGCCTAAATTCTTTCTAGTCCCTCTTCTCAGAATATGGCCCCCCAGCCCCACAACCCACACCGTACATCCTCCAAGATCATGACTGGCTAGCTTACTGGTAGAACAGCTTTGGATTTCCTGTACCTTGCCAGTTAGAGAATCTCTACCTTAAAGTGAGGGTCCTGGGCCGGCCTAGGCCAGTGGTGCTCAAACTTTCCCACAGTGGCAGAACGCTTCAGTTTACGCAACATTTTGGCAGAAGTCTGACAGCAATGATTTCTAAAATTTATTATTTTTAGTGCCTATTAAGAAACAACCCAAGGTTCATTTAAAATGACAACAAACACCACAAGTTCAGGATGTTTCAGGGTTCCTAGCAGCACAGACTGAAAAACACAAACTTATGGATATGGACAGCTTGTGCACTTGTCCTGTCTGATTTCCTCCTTAAGCTGCTTGGGCTCCCTGTTAACCTTTCCCTCCCAGACTAGACCACAGGCCATTCAAGTCAGTCTTTTTTATTTTTTACAAGAAAGAGTAGGAAGCACTAAAATCTGTAAGTCATTACACTGGGAAGCAGTAGGCCGGCCTATGGTGGTAAAATGAAAAGAGAACAGAATTTGAATGTCTGGTTCAAGCCCTTCACCATTTATTGGGCAAATTACTGACACTCTGAGCTTCCATTGTTTTAACTGCAAAATGAAGGGATTGGACTACATGACTTTGAAGTTTCCTCTAGTTCTAAATCAGAAGTACTAGAGTTTGTATATATACACCCACATACATATATATACATATGTAGATATGTATATACATACATATACATGTGTATAGATACACATAGATATATAATTTCAATCTAATTGGTTTTCTTCAAAATTCTAAGTATTGAATTTAGTCCATTAAAATATAATTTTGAGAAGGGATCACTTGGAGTCTCCAGACTGTCCATGACCCCAAATGGGAAGGACTCCTGCTTTAGATAACATAAAGCTTTTCCATCCTGTTCCCTGAGGTCTAGAGAAGGCCAGACAGGTCATCTCAGTACACAGCGTCCTGAGCCAAGTGCCTCCTCTCTCTCTGTCCTGTATTACTAACTTACCCACAGACGTCCGGCATTGAAGAATATCTATGTTCGTTCCAGCTTGCTTTGTAAGTAAACCTGTTATTTTGAGTCATCATCTGTCCCTCGTTGCTTGCTTCTTTTTGGTTGCTCTCACTTCTGAGATTTATCGCCTCCTTCGTGCCCTCAGATGCTAGTTAGCCTTTGATTAATCAGTCTATTCTTTTCATACTTAGCTCTGCTGAAAAGAAGAGCTGGTTCCACCGTACCCAAGTGCATGTTGGCACTGGCTTCCGGCAGAGGGAAGGCAGCTATCCCATGTTCACTGATGGTTGGTGACTGCTGTGTTCTATTTGGAGGGAACAGACAGTGACTGCGGTCATCACATAATTGGTGTTTTCTCCCATGACCCCTGTCAGAGGACTCTTTGACCTTCTTTTCTTTCCTGTGATGGGCCCTGGGAAGATCAGAGAAGTATAAAAGAAATAATCTGATGGATGGATGGAGGGAGAAGACTTAGACCCGGGAAGAGATATGATTAAAATCTCTCCAATCTCACCAGACACACAGGCATCCATGAAACACATCATCAAACATTTGGAAAGCTTGTCTAGTGCTTCCCTGCACCCCAGAGCTGGAGGTCCCACTTGTGAGATGAAAAGGAAATGTTTAGAACCATGAAAACGCTTCATTGACTCCTTAATTAACCTTGATAGAATGAAACAGATCCTTGATATCAAAAATTCATAGATTTGGAGTAGGAAGGGACTTTAGAAGAATAGCATATCCAAACTCATTTTACAGATGAGGAACCTGAGAGTCAGCAATGTGAGGTAAAAAACAAAATTCTCCAGATGGTAATAGCAAAGGTGATATTTGAACTCCAATCCTCAGATTCAAAATCTAATACTCCTTCTGGTTGCTGCTTTCTTGGAGTCCATCCAACTAAGTGAAATGTCCCCAAAGATGCTATCATCTTGCCATTATTTGTTATGTACAAGGCATTAGACTATAAGCTCTTAGAAGGTAGGGACCATTTTCCCCTTTGTCTTTGTATCTTTGGCTTCTACAGCAATGCCTACCACGTAGTAAGTACATAATAAATGCTTTTTAAATTGGATTTTATCCTTAAATTCTTGGCATCTGGAGCAATGCTCACCACATAGTAGGTGCATAATAAATGCTCTTTAAATTGGATTTTATCCTTAAATTCTTGGCATCTAGAGCAATGCTCACCACATAGTAGGTGCATAATAAATGCTCTTTAAATTGGATTTTATCCTTAAATTCTTGGCATCTAGAGCACTGCTTACCACATAGTAAGTACATATAAATGCTCCTTAAATTGGATTTTATCCTTAAATTCTTGGCATCTGTAGCAATGCCCACCACATAGTAGGTGCATAATAAATGCTCCTTAAATTGAATTTTATCCTTAAATCCTTAGAATGATACCTACTACACAGTAGGTACATAATAAATGGATTGATAATGCATTAAGAAATTCTAATTAGTAGCATGACTAGTACTCCTACTTACAATCTCTTAGAACACACACACACACACACACACACACACACACACACACACACACACACCCCTCCACATTGGTATTGGATAAGCTGGTTAGGGTTTCATGTCCTCTAAGATCTCTTCTATTTCTAAACTCTCATCCTATGACCTATGATACTCTAATCCTATGTGAGAGCAAACATGCTTTCTCCCAGATGAATAAAGCTGCCTTCTGACCGACTAAATCCTGGCTTCGTGGAGCTGATAAGAAGGATCCTGGTACATGATCCTTGCCTTCATGGTGCCATTAACAGCTGTTGCAAAATCCCCAAACTCGCCTCTTGCCAGACTCCTGATCTCTGAGCCCAGAAAACAAAACTATGAGTCAGAGTTAATATTATCGGTCCCTGAGGTGCCCGTGGTGAGAACCTCACACAGTTAGAGGGAAAGCAGGGCAAGCGAAGACAGACTTACCAGTCTCTGTTCAGAGTCAAAGTGTAGCCACAAAGTTTTCTTAACATCACCCAAGTACGTTTACGGTGAAATACACGTATACACAAACACACATCCTCATCTCTAAGGTCTTTTCCCTCTGGTCTGTAAAGTCAACATCCTTCCATCTATCTGTCAGAAAGTACTTACTGAAGGTCTACAATTTACTTTCTTTCTCCAAGGACACAGAATAATACTTTGTATTCCATCTCTTTATGTTTCTATGTCTGTTGCCTCCCTTGATAGAATGTAAGCTTTATGACAGTAAACATTGTTCATTCTTTGCTTTTGTACCCCTGGTGTCTATCCCAGTGCCTGACATACCATTGGTACTTAATAAATGCTTGCTGGGGCAGCTAAGTGGTGCAGCGGATAGAGCACCAACCCTGAAGTCAGGAGGACCTGAGTTCAAATCTGAGCTCAGACACTTAACATTTCTTAGCTGTGTAACCCTGAGCAAGTCACTTAACCCCAATTGCCCCAGAAAAAAATAGATAGATAGATAGATAGATAGACAGATAGATAGATGAATGAATGCTTGCTGATGGATGAATTTGTACATATAGGTGTTGTGTTGGATATTACCTGGGATAATAATAAAAATTGTTCTCCCTTTAATCTATCAGCCGATCTTTCACAGATTATATCCCAGGCACTGTACTGGGTCTGAAGAAGACAAGGGAAAAAAATGAAACAATCCCTATTCTCAAGAAATGTATACTCTAATAGAGGAGATTACATATATATATATATATATATATATGTATATATATATATATATATATACACACATATATATCTATACACACATATATATTTATATGTATGTATATATGCATACATATGTATACATCATAAACATATGTATATTATAAATTTATAACATATACATGTGTGTGCAACATAAGTATAAAGTCAATATATACAAATATATTCAAAGCTGTCAGATCCAAAATTATGGAAGGGGTACTAGCAATGGGAGGAATCAGGAAAAGCTTCCCTTGGGTGAGAATCAGAGAAGGCCAGCTTGCCTGAATAGAAGTCCGTAGAAGAGGAACAAATGTCCATTGAGAGTAGTGAGAGATGTGGGAGCCAGCGTAGCAAGGGCAGGAGAGATGACATATACACATTTGAATATGATGCAAAGACAGACATGACACATAAATTGTAAGCTCCATGAGTTAAGGGATTGTTTCTTTTTCCTTGTTTTCCATCAGATGCCCAGAGTTGTGATGATAGCAAACATTCTGTGTTTTTCTGTCAAATAAGAGAAGCGGAAGCAGAAGTATTATGAGGTTGAGTCAATCAGATCAGAGAAACCTTCACAAAGGGGTAGTTTTGAACCTGGCTTTGAAATGCCCATAGGATTTTCAGTCATGGAGGTTTTTAAGGATTTGGAGAAGGAAGTTTCAAGCATAGATACCAAGTGGGGGAACAACAAATAATACAGCTTGGTTGAACCAAAGATTTTATAAGGGGGAAGATATGAAGAAAACTTGTAAAGGCAGGATGGGTCCAGATGTTGGAGTGTCTTGAATGTCAGGCAAAGAATCTTGAATTTTAGTAATATAGGCTTTGGGGAACTATCAGAATAGATATCAGAGTTATGGATTCTTAAGATGAATCTGGTAACAATAGGATAGATGGGAGAAAGGAAACCAGAGATAGGTGTTAACGGGAAGGTCAATTCTCTGAGAGCTTCCACAGCTGTGGATCATAGCATCTGAAAGAGTTGTGGGGCAGCCTTTGCTGACACAGGTGTTGCGGACTGGGAATGAGATAAATTGGAGGCAGGAGGAAGAAGAGGGAGTTCAGACAACACAGGGGTCTCTCTGTCTCTTTGTATCATCCTCTCCCAAGAGGAGATCCATTCTAGGTTGTGGCCACTGTTGGGTGTATTCCAACAGATAGGAGAGACTGTTAGGCGGCCCCTGTCAAAATACAGGACTTCCATTAGTGTGGGCTTTAATTAGCGGCGGAGGGGAAAAAGGGAGGATGGATGCCAGACACGGTTCAGGGTGGAAACAGATCATACTTGATGACTGATTGCATGATGGAGGAGTGGAAGAGGAATGAGAGAAATCAAAGGAAGCTGATTTAAAGGTAAATTATTTGTGTTTTGCTTTTAGATTGGATTTGTGATTTTATTCCCGGTGAAAGAAATTCCCCAAAATCCAATTCTGCTTCTGAAATATATTAATCTGAGGACCCAAGTGAGTCCCTTCATCTTGAAGACTTGGTTTCCTTACCTACAAAATGAGAGATTCCAGAGTTAGCTGATCTATTCACTCCGAGCCTCTATCCTTGGAGTGCCACCTAATTTGGCATAGCTAGGTAGTGCAGTGGAGAGCAGCAAACCTGAAGTCAGAAAAACTCTTCATCTGTGTTCTGATCTGGTCTCAGATACTTCCTAACTATGTGACTCTGGGCAAATCACTTACCCCTCTTTGCCTCAGTTTCCTTATTTGTAAAATGAGCTAGAGTAGAAACTGGCAAAACCCTCCAGTATCTCGGCCAAGAAACCACCAAATGGGGTCACGGAGAGTTGGACATGAATGTGTCACAAATCCTTGGCTAATGAGTCTTAGATCCTTCCTTTGTATACTCAGGCTGGCCATCTTTGCCACCATGACAATTCTATTCTTCTTATTCAATTCAACAAATATAATTCCCCACATAATTATTGAACATTGATGCTACAAAAGGCACTAGGTGAAGTGCTGGGCATATGAAATCAGCAATTAAACTGTTCCCACCCTCAAGGAGCTTATATTCTACTCACATCCTACATTCTATTTCTGTTCTACTGATAGGACATGACCACTGATACGTCTAATACAGGAGTTAAGGGGTCAAAAGAGAGGTCAGACAAGGAACTTTAGGAATCTTTGTCAGGGTTAGATATAGGAAGTTAGAGAAGTCAGGGAAGCTTCCTGTGAGACCTGAGCTGAGCTTTGAAGGAGGGCATGTCTAACTATACGCTATCACCTTGAAGAAGAGATCAGAACTACCAGAAGAAAGCTTCATGGCCATCTAGTCTAATTCTCTTATTTTACAGAACAGGAAACTGAGGTCCAGAGAGGTTAAGTGGCTAATTCAGGGTCAAGAAGCTAATATGTGTCTGAGTAGAGATTTGAACTCAGATCTTCCGGACACTAATTCCAGTGTTCTATCCATTGTGCCATCCAACTCCTAACAGAAAGGACTTTGCATTTGTTTTGCTTGGCTAGCTTATTTTTTATTCAATTTTTTTTTGGCTTTTATTAATGCAGTGTGGTGAGAGATTTTTACTTATAAAAAAACAAAATAAAACAATACCAATAGACATGATGGAGAGAGCCATCTGCATCCAGAAAGAGGACAATGGAAATTGAATATGGGTCACAACATAGTATTTTCATCTTATTTTGCAGTTGTTTGCTTGCTTATTTTTTTCCCCTTTCTGATCTGATTTTTCTTGTGCAGCATGATAAATGTGGAAATACGGATAGAAGAATTGCACACGTTTAACCTATATTGAATTACTTGTTGTCTAAGGGGTGGTGTGGAGGGAATGGAGAAAGATTTGGAACACAAGGTTTTGCAAAGGTGAATGTGGAAAATTATCTTTGCATGTATTTTTGACATAAAAAGCTATTATTAAAAATGTTTAAAACAATGAAAATAGAAGAGGAATTAACTTAAAACAAAACAAAACAAAAATCATTCCCCTGTATTTAGTGTCAGAGATCTCAAGTTCAATTGTGACTCTACTATTTACTGTGTAACATTAGCCCAAATTGCTTAAACTCTCAGGCTTTCTGTTTTCTCCCAGCACCTCTAGGGAGATCCAGAGCATTAAAATGAGGCATCAATCTAGGTGATCACTGGGTCCCTGCCTTCTCTGAATGTTCTGAGCCTTAAAAGGAGCCATTTCCAGGGGGGCCGTTCCTGAGCTTGCTGATTAGGATTTATGTGGTCCTGTGGGAAACCTGCCACCCTCTGTTCCCCTTTGGGAGGAAGGATTCTGGAGTCCCCCAGCTGTGAACCTCCAAGAAGATGCTCATGGTATCCCCAATACTACCCACTTTGCTGCACTAATGAAGTTGTACAATGTGGCCCTTGAAGGGAGGACTGGATGTCATAGTGACCCTGACATCTTCAAGTACAGAGAACCAACAAGGCAGATAGATAGAAAGGCCAAAGTCCTTCCTGAGTTAATCTGGCCTGAGTTCGGGGAATGGCAAAAGAGACCCCAACACAGCTAAGAAACATCCTGCTGTAAATTATGCTTCAGTGGGGTTCCTTCAGCTCTTCATTATCCTCAAGCTGGTTCTCCAGGTGGCTGAGGAACGCCCTTTGCTGCCATTCCTTCCTCCTAATATTTGCCTCTGCTCATTTCCTGCTCAGTAACCCATTTAATAAATAAATAGGACGGAGGAAGCAGAGGCAAAATCCGAGGCAGTCGGAGATTCTGCACGATGCATTAGGAACCCTAGCAAAAGGTATCTAATGAGAAAGGAGGTTGAAAACTCCGCTGAAATAAAACTTTGGGATTAGCTGTGGATTTGGGGGGTCCGCCAGACCTGGTGATAAAAGATGGAAATTAATGCATCCAAAAGGTGAAGATGTTGGAATGCATTAGCAGAAGATTGACTTGCGAGAATTAAGGAGTAATACTTCCTCTGTGTTACCATTCATAGGATCATGGATTTAAAGCTGAAAGAGACCCAGGATATTATATTGTCCAACCTTCTCTTTTGAAGATGAGAAACTAAGGCCCCAAAGAGGTGAAATTATTTGCCCAGAGTCATAAAAATGGCAATCTGAAGGGCTAGAATTTGAACCCATGTCCTCTGCGTGTTGATTCCAGATTATGTTCTCACTATTCCAGTCTGATGCAGAGATAGTTTTGGAATCGAGATGATCCAGACAAGCTCTGTGGTCATGGAAAAAATCCTTAATTTGCCAATGCCCCACATAACTGAGACTCGTGACAGATGAGTCTTTGATAATCCTTGCTAGAAGTTTCTGGACCATGTGATCCTGAGCTAATCAACCTCTCTGGGCTGGCCAAAATTTCCTGATTTTCAAAATGAGGACTTCATGGACTTTCTCTAAAGTCACTTCTAGCTCTAAATCCATGGGTCCTTTGCTTTCTGCCCTCCATGATGGTGGACTCAGAGATAGCTCTGGAACTGTACAAGATGGAATTTAAAGTCTGAAAAGCCAGGATTTGGAGGTGAGGAGTGAAAGATTCTAATCATAGAGACCATGTAAATCCAAGAATACAAAGGCTTTGAAGGCAGGGACTATTCTATTTCTGTCTTTGAAAATCCAGTGCTTGGTCCTTAATAGGTGCTTAATTAAGCATTCATTTGATTGTATAAGCACAAAAATAATTAGCATTTGGGCATAAATTAGAGCTTTTGTTCTTAAGTCATACCCATGACCCCAATGATTTTTTTTTTTGGGGGGGATAAAGATGCTGGAGTGTTTTGTCATTTCCTTCTTTAGCTCATTTATAGATGGGGAAACTGAGGGAAACAAGGTTAAGTGACTTGTCCAAGATGACACAGCTGGTAAATAAGTGTCCAAGGCCAGATAGGAACTCAGAGTCTTTCCTAACTCCAAGCCTGGCTTTCATTGCACCACCTAGCTGCTCAAAACTAGCACTAGCAAAGGTAATTTCTAAGTGCAAACTTAATTTCTAGTTCTTCAACTTTAGATTTGGACTTGGAGCAGTTATTATTTCTTCTAACCACCATTTCTCTTTCTTTCTTTTCTTGTCCATTTTAACCTCTTGTATACCTCCACGGCTACCATCTACCAAAATAATTTTTGTAGATGGTCTTGGAGAGTTGCTGTTTGAAAATTTTAATCAACCTGGTCTGATCTGGGAGGATTCTCTTCAAAATGAACTAGATTGATTTTAGGAGGAGGGCACATCCCCAGGCCTATTCCTGAAGCCATTTTACCATTTGTACACATTTGGCATTCTCTTGATTCCAAGGTAGGCTCCATGGTGATGAAGAGTATGAATGAGTATAAATGATGAGTATCAAAGTAGGACCTTCATCAAGTGGGCCAGGAATAAATCTCAACCAAGTCCAGTAAAGAAGTTAGCCTAGAGAATAGGAGGTCAACAATAACTGGAGTTCTTTTATATCTTGGAAAAAATGGATTGTTATTGTTATTTTGAAGTTTTTTTTTTCCTGAGGGGAAATACTGATCCTCCCAATTTACAATTACAAGATAAAAATGGACTTAAAATATAGTAAGAATAATTTTATCTGGATACAAAGAAGAATTTCTTGACATCAGAATGGAGAAATTCTAAGAAGGGCTATTGATGAGGACTGCAGTTTGGTCCTGGAAATTTCCTGGGAGAAATAATACAATGTTCAAAATTTATTATCAGTCCTCTGGAGAGGGACATTGGTCGCAGACATTTTATTTTAAAATGTCACCAAATTTAGATTCAGAGAAAAGTAAGAAAATGCACCTCTTCTCGCCCTTCCTGGCAAAGATGTGGGACTATGGAGAGGAATATTGCATAAACTGTTAGATGGGATCAATGAATTGCTTCTTATAATGAATTCCTTTTTTTTTTCCTTAATAAAAAATCTGTTATTAGGAAGGGCTTGCTGAGAAGGATTGGGATAATATATTTTAAAAATAAAGGTGACATTGATAAGGTTTAGATTTGGGGAACCCAAATGAAATTAGGGTTTCTGGTGATCAAAGAGTTAAATAAGGTCTAGTGGCAAGTTCGGAGTTCAGGGTAGGTTTGGCTCCCCTGTACCCCGTTGAGATTTGGTGCAAGGGCAGGGAATTTTGGGGAAACCCCTTCTGGCGATGCAAGAAGTTCTTTGTAAAGGAAGTTACAGACCCGAAAACCTAGATTGATAAAAGAGGTTTATTAGGGGGGTTGGAAGTATAAAGTCTGATTAGGGAAATAGGTGAGCATAAACAGAGGATGGCACTGGAAAAGAGACTCCTTGGGATGCCAAGCATGGTATAGTTAGCATGTTTGGAACCTCTGCAAAGAGAGGATTTTAGTTTGGCTCTTTTTATAATGAGAGATTTAGCCAAAGGGTGGGTGGAATCCCAAGTTGGCTCCTCACTGGGTTTCAGCTAGGGCTAGAATTTGTATTGAATTCAGTGGGTTTCAGGACTGAGCTGACCCCACCCAAATAACTAAGATAAAACTTTGTCCTTCCGGGTGGAATCCCTCACTGAGGCAGAGTTGAAGAGGTGTTCTCCTTTAAGGATTTTCAGAGTTTTGGGGTCCCCTCTTCATGATGAAAACAAAAGGAAATTAAAAATAAGATACCAGGTTATAAATTTACATCCTGCTTTGTAAAATTCTTTGTTCATATAAGTCTTATGAAGTAAGAGATCATACAAGGAATATTCATGTAACATGTTGAGCTTTAACAGATCTTTATTACATATATCATCTAGAACGTGAAGAAGATAGAGCTCTCTCTGTACCTAGAACTCATCCAATCGATGTAATCTTCTCTTGAATCCAAGGCAGACTGCATGATGGTGCTCCATGATGAAAAGTACAAATGAGTATAAATGATGAGCATCAAAGTAGGACCTTCATCAAAGGGGCCAGGAATAAATCTCATCCAAGTCCTGTAAAGAACTACCACTACAAGTCCAAGTTCTGGGTTTCAGTTTATTTGTCCACAAAATGAGGAATTTTGAGTAGAGAATAGGGTCTCAGGCTTTACACTCTTAACACAATAAGATTTTGTTTACATCGATTAGATGCATCAATATTTATTGTTTTGGAAATCAAAACATCTTAGCGATATGATTGTTGTAGCAAATGATGTGATTGTCAGCAGCAGATGATGTGATTTAAAAGAGCACCAAATGTTGGGGTTCAGTCATGTGAAGAATTCACAATGGTCATTCTCTTTGACAAAAGGTAGGTTTATTTAGGAGAAGAGATTACTGACAAAATGAAGAGATACAATAGACATCGGGACTGGTAAATATGAAGTAGAATGAGAGAACATACAGTTAGCAAGAAGAGGGTTTTATCATTTCTAGTCATATGAAAAGGTGCTCTAAATCACTGTTGATCAGAGAAATGCAAATCAGGACAACTCTGAGGTACCACTACACATCAGATTGTCTGAAATGGCAGGAAAAGATAATGCTGAATGTTGGAGGGGATGCGGGAAAACTGGGACACTGATGCATTATTGGTGGAGTTGTGAATGGATCTAACCATTCTGGAAAGCAACTTGGAAGTATGCTCTAAAAGTTAGCAAACTGTATATACCCTTTGCTCCAGCGGTATTTCTATTGGGCTTATATCCCTAAGAGATCTTAAAGGAGGGAAAGGGACCCACATGTGCAAAAAATATTTGTAGCAGCCCTTTTTATAGTGGCAAGAAGCTGGAAACTGAGTGGATGCTCACCAGTTGGAGAATGGCTGAACAAATTATGGTATATGAATGTGATGGAATATTATTGGGATGGAATACTAGATGGGAATATATCCCATCTAGGGGAGGGAGTTAGGGGAAGGAGGGGAAAACTTGGAACACAAGACTAGGCCAGGGTCAATGTTGAAAAATTATCAGTGCATGTGTTTTGAAAATAAAAAGCTTTCATTAAAAAAAAGAAATTTGAAAGACAAAAAAGAAAGAAAGGAAAAAAAAGAAAGGAGTTTTTAATAAATAATGATGGAAAAGACAAATTCTCTAGAGGAATTCACAATTAACCA
The DNA here is from genome assembly GCF_016432865.1 of Antechinus flavipes. Taxonomy (NCBI): domain Eukaryota; kingdom Metazoa; phylum Chordata; class Mammalia; order Dasyuromorphia; family Dasyuridae; genus Antechinus; species Antechinus flavipes. Next base: position 14,042,754 of record NC_067400.1, on the reverse strand, counting down.
GGAGAAAGGAAATATCTCAACAAGTTGCTCTTAGCTGACAGGCTAGATCCTAAAGGGGATTTAGTACCCTAAAAGGGTTAGTTAGGTATAAGGAGGAGATAGATATCATAAGGCACAGTGAGATTTGAGAAGAGAGACACCATATGACATGAGGGAGGGGTGAAGGGAAAGGCACCGTGAAGCAGAGGTATCATGGCGGACTGACCCAAGTCAGTTCAGCAAAGCCGGTATGGGCCATAAGCAGATTTATAGGGGAAATTTAACTGCAGGAACGTGACTGGGATTTCTTGGCTGGAGTAGCAAGGTTGGGCTGCCCAGACCTGCCCAGAGGGTGGAATCACAAGACTAAACTGCCTTAGGGAGCAATTCCACCAATATTTCATTATTTCTTGGCCAACCACACCCAGAATCTTATAAAAATAGTTTTGACTCCATGGCTTCCATGAAGGGGCCTCAGAGACCCTTGGAGTGCTCAAGCTACAATTTGAGAACCAAGTATATGAACTCACGAGTACTTGAAAACTTCCAAACATCTCTCACAGCTCTATTCCTCTGACTACTGCATTGAGTAGGTAGTTAATGTAGATACATAATTTAAAAATTCCTTTCCGAGTCCATAATTCCACAAGAATGATTTCTATTGCTTTGGTTAAATACATGTGTGATGAAAAGCCATGAGCTGTATTAGCTGATGCCTCTGGCTTCATGATTTTAAATTCTGTTCCTCCTATCTATTGAGAAAACTTCTAAATTGCTAACGCTCTCTCAAAGTTCACATGGCTATTTTTTTGGGGGAAATATATATGTGTGTATATATATATATATATATTCTTTGTTGATTCATCCCCTTGAAATTGGCACTTTAATTTGATTTATTCTGAAGTATTCTGATGTGTCCTGGGGAGGCAGGAGAGGCTTTCTTTTTAATTTATTTTTTTTAGATTCTGAATTTCCTTAGGGCTTTCCTCTCAAGTGTTACATTTCCAGCATTTTATGAATAGGATTAGCTATAGTCTTCAAATGCTCCCATTAGGATCCCATGTTCATATTCATTATGGTTTTTTGGAGGATGGGGAAGGGCTATTTGAGGGAGAGTGGATGGAGTAAAGGGCTTGGAATTGGAAAGCCCCCACGTTCAAGTTCGCTTCTCAGCCAGTGTGTGACCATAAAAATGTATCTTTATGTCTCTGAGCCTCAGCAGATCCTTGGATATGGATTATATAAGTCTAGATTTAGATGGATTTGGGGTTGTGCTCTATGCTATTGGAGGGAACATCCATGCCTTCAAAATCATAAATCCGATCCTCCCAAGCTCCAAGATATCTGTGATCTCAAGAATATGGATATTTTCTCCAAAGCTATGGAACCCACCCATGGCTGCTTGCCCAGTGAGACTGTTCATATCCTTCCATACATATGCCAAAGGAGAATCACTGGGCTCCTGTCTCTAGATTTCTTGGCACTTCAAGGATAACCAATGGAACTCCTAAGCTATCAGTTACACTGTACTATGGATATGTGACTAATCATGGATTTTGTTTTCTTCTGATTATACATTTGTTTCATGACATCTTGTTTCTGACACCCAAATCATGTTTTCCAACATATTGTCCTGTGATCTTCCTTATGCTCACTTAACAAAATACACATTATTTTAATTTGTGGGATCTTAGTGAGTTCTCTGTAGAATATTTCTCCCTCCTAATGGTCTGTAATGAAGATGCACTAGCATAAACTGCAATTATTTCCATGGCACTCCTTTTGTAAATATTTATCTTGAGTACAGCAATATGGGATGACTAAATGTCTCATAAAATGATGATTCTTGCTGTTGAGTACACAAAATAAAGCCGACTGTCATTTCTTCTATTTGTCTGTCTAAGGAGGAACTTGTGATTCACCCTTTGACTAGAAGCAATATCCCTTTGTTTTCTGGTTTTATTTATGGTGAGAAAACAAGATTAATGTGATTCAGGACCTCAGGAGCTTATGTCTACTAAATCATTGATCACTGAAAAAGGATCTTAATGTAGAGGATCAACAGGGTTTGGGGATGGCCTAAAAACTATGTGATTTTCAGAACCCTGTGCCTTCATTTCTATCACTGTTCCACCATTATTGCCAAGGATCATTTTTTTGTTTTATGGATTGTCCTGATCAAAGAGTGATCTGGTGGCTAGCCTAATGAGCAGGAATCTCTGACATTTAGCTAGGTTGTGTCAGAGACCCTCTTGGAAACTTTTCTCATATGGTAGAACTTGCCAATGCTTTCTTACTACTGAGTTTAAGAACCCTAGACTACACTCATACCTTTATGAAACATCAATCTAGGACTTTGTGGGAATACAGTGGTAAAATGTCAATATGTACACACACACATAGACACATATATGTATACATAGATACGTATTTATATATATATACACATATATAAAATAGGAGTCATTATTCAATTATTAAATTTCAAAGGATTAGAACAAGTAGTTTTCAGGAAAAATCAAAAGTATAATCAAAAAAATGCTCTTAAATCACTTTTGATTAGAGAAGTTCAAACCAAAACAACTCTGAGATACCATCTGGCTGTAATATTGAATAGCATGACAAAAAAGAAAAAGGGCAAATATTGTAGGGGATGAGGGAAAATTGGTACAATAATACACTGTTGGTGGAATTGTGAACAACCATTCTGGAAAGCAATTTGGAACTATACCCAAAGGACTACAAAACTGTTCATACTCTGTGACTTAGAAATATCACTGCTAGGTCTGTATTCCAAAAAAAAAAAAATCAAAGGAAAAGGAAAAGGACCGGTATGTGCAAAAATATTTATAGCAACTCTTTTTGTGGTGGCTAAGAATTGGAAATTAGGGAATCACTAAACAAATTGTTGTATATGACCATGTGTTATAAGAAACAAAAGCAGGAAAACCTGGGAAAACTTGCATGAACGGATGCAAAGTGAAATGAACAGAACAGGAGAACATTGTACTCAATCATAGCAATATTGTAAGGAAAAAAGATCTAGATACTCTGATCAGTACAATGATTCAAAACAATTCCAAAGGATTTATGATGGAAAATATTATCCAAAAAGAGGACTGAAGGAATCTAAATACAGAATGAAACATTTTTTATTTGTTTATTTTTCTTGCTTTTGTCCCAGCATGGCCAATGTGGAAATATGTTCTGCATGGTTTCACATGTATAATTAATAGCACATTTCTTGCTTTCTCAATGGTTGGGAGAAGGGTAGGAGGAAGAAGAGGATTTTCAATTCAATATTTAAAAAAGTATTGCTACAAAAGAACTATAAGTTTATTTAAAAAATCAAACAAAACAAATACACTAGAAAGCATCAACCTGCCTTGGGGAATCATCATTAGAAGGACTCATTTGACAAGGTAAGTAGCACTGGAGTTTATTCACCTTTGAGCACAGATCAGTGCTCAGTGCAGCGGAAGAAAGTGCTGTGGATAAAAGAAATGTGTTGGTATCTTTCATTGCTAGGATGGAAGGCCTAGAGGGTTGCAGCAAGAAGCTTTGCAGTTTCCATTGCCAGAAATAAAGCTATTTGATGTAATTTTACCCTAAAAAAGAAGAGATTCTGCCTCTGTGATATGTTTAATATAGACATACTCCTACACAGGAGATCACCGGTCACTTCTTGAGTGGATTCTGGAATACCAGGAGAGCTTCATTGTGGTTCTCACTTTGAACTTATTGTTTGGTATGTGCAAATATAAACCTTTGAGCTTCCATTCTTTCTTCTTACAGTGAAGATTCTGAAGATCCCCTGGTAGGATAAGATACTGACCCGGAGGCCCTTTCTCCAACTAAACTGCCAACATTTAGACTCTACTGCAGAGAGCACAACTCCATTGGGCTGGCCACCTTGTTCAAATGCCCAAAAGACTATTTTATGGAGAACTCACAGAGGGCAAGCATTCATAGGGTAGCCAGGGGCAAAAAAAGGGACACTCTCAAGGTCTCTCTTAAGAACTTTAGAATTGATTATATGACATGGGAGACACTGGTACAGGATTGGCCAGCACGAGGAACCCTCGTCAGGGAAAGTGCTGTGCTCTATGAGCAAAGCAAATTGAATTAGTTCAGAAGAAATATGAGATGCACAAAGTTAGAGAAGCACCCGAAATGTTCATAGGGACTGTTTGTGTCCAAGCTGGGGAAGAGTATTCCGAGCTCAGATTGGTCTGATCAGCCACAGTCCACATACTGTAACTCAGCTCTAACATAGGGATGGCATTTTGGCACTCTTCAAGAATGAAAGACAACTGCTAACATATCATAATGATGTATTCCAAGCCTTAACCAGGGCCAGACAACTAAGGATTTGTCCTAGAATGCTGGAATTTAGAAAGCAATTGTGTCCATCAGGTTGAAACAACTGAGCTTAGCACCTAAAAAGCAAAACTAATTAAAATAGACAGGTAAAATCAGTAAATCATTATTCCCTTGGAATAATGAGCCCATTGCTAGTTATATATCTTAAAGATGTCAAAGGTAGAGTGAGAAATCCCATATATAGCATAATATTGATAAGTGCATTTTTTGGAAGTAGAAATGGCTGGAAATCAAGTCGATGCTCATCACTGGAGGACCAGCTTCCCTGAACAGCTATGTGTTTTCTGATAGTACCTCACTCAGTGAACTGTATATCCAGAAGTCTAAAGTATCTCTGAGAAGTATCTCCTTCCACAACTTGCAATAACTATACAGGGCAGCTAGTCTTACAACCATATAAATGCCTTTAAAAGGATGGTAAAATTAACACCTTAGACTCTGGCTGGGCCAATTATGTTTTGGTCACAATCAGGTTCCTTGTTTTATCTGAAGCAAGGGTGTGTCTATATAATAATTCTGTCAATCTTAGTCTAATTATGAGATTGTTAGTCCTGACCCAAGTTCACGGCTAAAGGAACATTGTAGAGGCAATACTGTTGGCAAAAGATATAGATGAAATAATTAATTTACATGGTTGTATATATGTGTATATGTGTGTATGTATGTATTTTAATAGCTTTTTTATTTTTTCAAATACATGCAAAGATAATTTTCAACATTTACCTTTGCAAAACCTTGTGTTCCAAATTTTTCTCCCTCCTCACTCTCCCACCCCAATAGCAAGCAATTTGAGATAGGTTAAACATGTGAAATTCTTCTAAATATATATCTAAATATATTAAAAACATTCATCATGCTGAGCAAGAAAATCAGATCAAAATGGGGGAAAGCATGAGAAAGAAAAAACAAATAACAACAATAATAATAAAAAGGTAAAAATACTTTGCTATATCCACATTCTGTCTCCACAGTTCTTTTTCTGGATGTGGATGATGTTTCCCATCACAAGTCTACTGGAATTGCCTTAAATCACCTCATTGTTGAAAAAAAGCTGAATCCAGCAGAGTTGATCATCACATCATCTTCTTATTGCTGTATAAATGTTCTCTTGGTTCTGCTCGCTTCATTTAGTATGTGTCTGTGTAAATCTTTCCAGGCTTTTTTGAAATCATCCCACTGATCATTTCTTATAAAATAATAATAGCCTATAGCATTCATATGCCATATGTATTCAACCATTCCCCAACTGATGGGTATCCACTCAATTTCCAATTCCTTGCCACTACAAAAAAGGGCTGCTACAAATATTTGTGCACATGTGGGGGGAAAAAAAGTTTTCCTTTTTTATGATCTTTTTGGGATAGAGACCCAGTAGAGACACTGCTGGATGTTTTTTGGGCACAATTCCAAATTGCTCTTTAGAATTGTTGGATCCCTTCACAATTGGTGGTGTCTATCTATTTCTATATCTATCTAAATAGATAAATATAGGTATATGTATGTATCTATATCTATATCTATCCATATGAAAGCTCACCATGACCAGTTTATTTGCCTATCTTGAATAGCCAGAAGGGCCATGCCCAAGTGCAGGGAATCAATTAGGACAATTTAAAACCAATAAGATTGTCAACACACATTGAAAAACTTTCTCTTATGAACAGTAAAGGCACAAGGAATTAACTGAACTAATTTTCTTTGGGGCAGAGGTTTGTTTTACTACTCAGTTTAAGTCTAAGCTAATGGTTCCACTGACTTTGATGGGAATGACTTAGGAAGAGATCATTTGAGCCATTTGAAAACAGGCAGTCCTACAAATAGCATGTTTCTGCATATGGACTATAATGTCTACATTTGGTATTGTTGGATGCTTTCCAATTTTAGACTCCTTCAATTTGAATTTTTAAACAAATAAGGATTGCATGACTGAAATAAGACTTTGCCTATCCAACCCCTTTCTTCCTTAGTTTTCCTTCTTTGTCTTTCAAGTCCTTTTCCTCACAAAGAAAGCATGATCCACATGTTTTCAATTCATTTCTGAATCACTTGTCATTAGAAAAGTTATTTGATATTCACTAAATCAAGAGTTTCTTGTGGGTTTCCACCAGTGAGAGCTCCTGGGCATTTGGCTTGGGAATATCAGGGGCAGAGCTGATTTTCAGACTTGCTCACAGCTGCTCCTTGTTTCCTTGTTCACCTGTTCTGATAAACCTTACTTCCCACACTAAAATTTTCACTTTACAGGGCGCTCAGTTATTTTTCCCAACTCCACAAGAATCTGCAATCTTTGGGGAATCTAGCTTTGTCTCTGATCCACTGGAACGAGCTGCTATTTGGTAATTCTCAGATGTCCTTGTTCGAGGAATTTTAATATTGCAATCAATGTTCAGGTCTTGGACGTGGGAGTGGTGGAGGTTTAAAGGAACACATGATTAACTAATCTGATTTAATTGTAGCCACATAGATGACTGAATAATGGTTGTTGTTCTTTATGCTGGAAGCGGACCAATGTGACATCACTACGTTGGAGTCAAGGTACAGTGCGTCCGACTGTGGCTGATCAGATCAATGTGAACTTGGAAGACTGTACCCAAGGTCGGGTACAAATAGTCCATATGAACATTTGGAATGGAGATGACTCTAAATTTGTATATCTCACAATTTCCTTGTGCTACTGTGATTCTGTTTTGCTCATGGAACACAGCACCTTCTTTGTTGTGGGTACGATGCTGGGGAGTTCTTTGCCAGTATCTTCCATGTTTCACAGTAGATTCCAAAATTTTTCAGGAAGAGAGAGTCTACTTGTATCACATCTCCTGACCTTTTTGGAGCATTTGCCTTCTGTGAGTTCTCCATAATACTTACTTATCCCTTCTACCTTGCAGAAGTTAGGGGAGTGATACTTCTGTGATCTGGGAAATCCAAGTAAAATTTTTTGGCCTTCCTTTATATCAAAGAAGAAAGCAATCTATATTATTATGGTATTAAAAGATAAAATATTGATGTTAAACAACATTATTCATATATTTTGTGCACTTCTGAGTTTTTAAACTTTTTCTGTATCATCTGCAAGTCTTCTTGTGTTATCTGCAACTTCTTCAAAACTCCCCCCAAATTCCCATTTAATTTCTTATGCTGACTTATGATATAAGGAAATAACAATGGAGAAAGTCATGACACAAAAGGAAGAACTAGTCTTTTAGGCAAACACGTATGGCATTTGAACAACGTGGCCAGTCCATCTGAATTATACTCTCTGGAGAAGCTTGGCATTTCAGTTTGACAAAAGACTTTATCTTGCCAGATGATCAAAAACTTCCTTAGACAATTCACATAGAAGTAATTGAGTTTCCTGGTATGGAGGGGTATACTGTCCAGGATTCATAGGCACACAACAATAAAGTTAGTGTTGACCTTCAGTTGGGTAGTCAGTCTAGTATCTCTCCTCTTCCACTTTTTGCTTTGGAGTCTCCCAAACACTGAGCTAGTTCTGGCAATGCATGCATCCATCTCATCGTCTATGTGTACTTCCCTGGAAAATATATCGTCAAGGGAAGGGAACTTCGACCCAGAATTCATTTCTCCATTTTCTTTAACTGATGGTTCCATATTTGGATGATGTGATGCTGGAGGGTGAAGAACATGCTTTTTGATGTTGCTTAGCAGACCAAATTAGCACAAGTAGCAGAGAATTGATTCCTATTTTGCTGCATCTCAGCCTGAAACGAGTGATTGTATACAAAAAGTCACACACCAACTCTCCCTCACCATTAGTCTTGGCTTCTAGCTTTTTCAAGTTAAATAATTTATCATCAGTCTGAGAGCTCATCTTGCTAAATTTTCATCTTCACTGAAGATGGCTCACAATATCTTCAAAAACAGCTTCTTTATTTCCCTGATGTCTGTTGTTTCTGACTGAGGAGTATTCCATCATGAGTAACTGATGATATGTATCACACAAATATCATCTAACATATCAAACCTTCATTGGAAATTGACATGGTGGACTAGTTGCCTTGATGAAGAAAAAAAGAGACTATGGTTCTTGATTTTTAATATGACCTGATGCTCTAGAAAGGATTAACTTATTTTCCTGCTCTTGAAGAGAACAAATATGTGTGAAGAGTTTGACAAACTTTGGAACCCTTCTAGGTCTTTACCTGAGTATCCATAGAGAGAAAAGAACCATTTTTGCCTTCTGAGACAGCTCTATACTGGGAATTCAAGTGTAATATGTGTGAGCTTTCGCATCAAACACAAAAATGAGAATCTTCTCAAAATGTACAAAATAGGAAAAAAAAGCATGGTTCTAAGATTTTCTTAATGGTTTTTTTAGTAGCATGTTTTATAATTTGTCTCATAAAAAAGGGCTATTTTCTTTCTCTTTTTTTTTTCTTTTTGATTTGATTTTTCTTGTGCAACATGATAATTGGGGAAACGTATAGAAGAACTTCACATGTTTAACATATATTGAATTAATTGCTGTCTAGGGGAGGGCATGGGGGAAAGGAAGGGAGAAAAAGTTTGTAATACAAGGTTTTGCAAGAGTGAATGTTGAATACTACCTTTACAAATGTTTTGAAAATAAAAAGCTATCATTAAAAAAAATTAAAAATGCATTGAATTGGATTGAAGTGGAATTATCTGTTGGTTGGGTTTTATTGCCACCTCAAAGCAGAGAAATCAAGGTAATGGCAAAGGATCTTTGGAGAAGGACTTCCACAGGAAGATAGGATTCATGGAATCATAGGTGAAAGGCTATTATCAGAATACATTTCTGAGAGAAAACAGGTAACTATGGAGGTAAGGGACTTCTCCAGTGTTATAAAGATATTACAAATCATGCAGGAGATCAGAACCCAATTTTTCTGACTCTGAAGACAATGCTTTTTCCATTGTACCAAGGAGCTGGAAGAGACTTTAGAGATCATTTAGGAATGAATAATCATATGCCAGAATGTTATATCTAGAAGAAATCTTCAAGATCATGGAATCATGCCAATCATGAAAGCTATAAAATGTTACAAATAGAAGGAACCCTGGAAATTACAAAAGTGATTTTTCATTTTACACATAAGGTGTATTGTGTGTGTATTACCTAGTTGAGTTATGTGAATATTCACATGAGTCTGTCTAAATTGGGTTTGTGGGGAGATAGGAATATCACAAATATCTCTGTAATCTCACCTACCCCTCATCAAATCTTCAAGATCATGGAATCATGCCAGACATGAAAACAATAGAATGTTACAAACAGAAGGAACCCTGGAGATTAAAAAAGTGATTCTTCATTTTCTATATAAGGTGTGTGTGTGTGTGTGTGTGTGTGTGTGTTGGGTTATGTGAATATTCACATGAATATGTCTAAATTGGATTTGTAGGGCAGTAGGAATAGCACAAATATCTCTATAATCTCACCTATCCCTCACCAAAAGATCTGGATTCCTGCATGAAGCAGAGCAGAAGTTGGGGTGAGACGAGAGAGAAGCCTAATCTTCTCTGCTGTCCTCAGAGAAGGGATACTAAACTAGAATTGCATCTACCTGCTCTCCTAAATATAGTAGTCTAGGAAAAATAATTTTTAGGTTCAAATTGCTTTTTCTGGTTACTCTCCTGTATTGGGAAAGGAGTGCCTCAAGTTACATCTGAAGACTTGAATCCCTTCTATTAAATTCTAGGTACAGGAAGATGATCACTGTAGTGAATGGTGAATAGACCCATTAATCCACACAAATAGCAAGGAGAAATTAGAGAAATTATACAAATTAGAATATACCAGAAAATACACAGAGTGAATAAGTTTTCTCTTTGGGAGTGAGGTATCTTAGCCCAACTTTAGGGGAAATTCTCTGAGGTTTCTAGCTTAGCGAGCTGAAAATAGGGACGTGCTTGAGAAGTTGGCTACTCTACATGTAGGCTGCAACTCTACCTTAAATCCAATTCATGTGCAAGTCGACATCACTGGGATGTGATTGAAAATAAAGGATGAACCATACCCAGAGTCTTTCTCTCCTTCCAGGGAATTATCCTTGACGTGAGCTTGTATTGTACTCTATCTCAAACTGGAAGCTTGTTGAAGGAAGTCTCTTCTTCCAAGCTGGTGCGACAACTCTGTCCATCATGGAGGCTTAGAGTCAGAGTAATAATCATCTCTCTTATCAATGAGAGTATTATACTTGGGTCCCTGGTTACATACAAATGGGAAGACTGAGACCCAGAGAAGTTTAGTTGACTGTCCAACCTTTACTTGAATACTTACAGTGAAGGAAACCCCAGAAGGGTTCCCATTTGTATGTAACGGGAAGACTAATACTCAGAGAAATTTAGTTGACTATCCAACCTTTACTTTAATACTTCCAGTGAAGGAAACCCCAGAGTTTCTTGAGAATCCCAATATGAGGGACAGCTCCAATATTTAGCAAGTTTTTCCTAGCTCCCAAGTTTAAATCTGCCTCTATAGTTTCCACCCCATGTTCTTAGTCTTGCCTTCCAAAACTACACAGAACAAGCCTGATTCCTATTCCACTTGAATCCTTAAAATACTTAAAGATAATTGTTCTCCTCCTCCCCAAACTCCCTAAGGATCTTAAGTCCCTCCAATCAGTTTTTACATGGTCAAGTCTAAAGGCCCTTCATGACTATTTTTGCTTTTCTGGTAATGAGGAAGAGTTTTTACTACTGTCATAGTTAACAACAACCAACATTTTGCTTATTCAAAGACTCGTACACTGACTTGTACACACTGAGAATACAGAGAAAAGTGAAGAGTATCTTCTTTTCCCTTCTTCCCCCTTCTTTTCCTTCTCTCTCTCTCTCTCTCTCTCTCTCTCTCTCTCTTTCTCTCTCTCTCTTTCTCTCTCTCTCTCTCTCTCTTTCAGGGAGCTCACAAGCTAACGGAGGTAACAATCTTGTACAATGTTGTGCAAATGTTGTACCAAGCAGTAATGAACATGACAGTGATGTTCAATGATGTCATAATGATGTGAGATATATACAGGATAAACTGGAGGTAATCTCAGAAGGAAGGTACTAACAGCAAGGAGAACTGGTAAAAGTTCTTGTTGGAGAAAGTCTTTGGAGCTTCAAGTTTCATTCAAAGAATGATGTAAATATGACAGCTGACCAAGACCTATTTTCAAGCATAGTTGAACTCTGTATCTACTCAATCTTGTGGTCACTTCAGTGTATAATCCTACAGCATGAGAATCAGAGGATTGGATCTGGTGATGGACAATGGATGTTTTAGCACCTCAGCTCAGTTCCTTGGTCCTCCATCAACTCCTGACACCTTTCTCCCATATTGTAATTTCAGGCATGGTGTGGGTACCTTTTCATTTTAGGGACACCCCACTGGAGTCTGTACTTCTCATCCCTGATACTAAGATTTACTAATCTTATTTTGTGAAGTCAACAAGTTAACCCATACAACTGTTATTTGTCTTTCATTTTCAAAGAGGACCATGATGTCTTGACTTGTGCATGATATGGACTGAAATGAAATAGAGTTGCACAAAGTTGTCAGCCTTACTCTCTCTTCCAGAGACATTGAAGTGCAGTGGCAGGACAAAAGTCAGGATGACTGGTGATAATCTGGGATGTACTAGATGATCTCGAGGTCTTTGATTTTTGACTAAGCTCTCAGCACTCCCCGGAATCTGCTTAAGCTGCCTTCACGAGTGCCGGAACAAATCCTTTTCATCTGCTTGTTCTGCCAGGAGAAGTCTTTATATGCTTGGGGTCCTCTTTGAAAATGAAAGAGGTTTGGGAGCTGCTAGTTACCATCAACTTGGTTTACTCCATTTACCAGATGGTTTTTCTGAGAAGTGGCTGCTGTGAGTGCGACAGCTTCTTGGCGCTGCACATGGCAGTTGGGTGAGAGGTGAACACAAAAAAGTAGATGAACAGCCCTGAAAATGGCTCAGCAAAGCATGCTCACCAATGGTAATCCTCCCTAAACATTCCATATGGACCGATACTCTTAAGGATCTACTATGAACCAGATAGTGGGCTAAGCACTGAGGACACCAAGAAAGGCAAGGCAAAATTTGTCCCTATTTGTGGATCTTTTCAACAATGAGATGATTCAGGCCAGTTCCAATGGTTTTATGATGAAAAGAGCCATCTGTACCCAGAGAGAGAACTATCGGAACTGAATGTGAATCACAATGTAATATTCTTACTTTTTTGCTGTAGTTTGCTTGCATTTTGTTTTGTTTCTCATTTTTCTTCCTTTTTGATCTGTTTTTTTTTTTTTTGTGCAGCAAGATAATTGTATAAATATGTATAGAAGAATTGCACATGTTAATATATATTGCCATCTAGGGGAGGGGATGGAAGGAAGAGGGGAGAATTGGAACAAAAAATTTTGCAAGAGTCAATGTTGAAAAATCACCCCATGCATATGTTTTTTTTAATTTAATTTAATTTTTTATTAATATTTTATTTTATTTTATAATAACTTTATATTGACAGAATCCATGCCAGGGTAATTTTTTTACAACATTATCCCTTGCACTCACTTCTGTTCCAATTTTCCCTTCCTTCCACCCCCTCCCCTAGATGGCAAGCAGTCCTATATATGTTAGATATGTTGCAGTATATCCTAGATACAATATATATTCCATGCATATGTTTTGAAAATAAAAAAGCTTTAATAAAATTTAAAAAAAAAGATTGAAAAGGGAAAAAAATGTCCCTTTTGTCAAGGAGTTCATAGTCTAATGGAAGAGTCAATATGTGAACGAGAGAGTATAAGCAACATATATAGTATGAACTGGAGAGAAGAGAGAACTGGGATTTTAGCTGAAATTTGAAGGAAAGTGGGGAAGCCTGGCTGGAGAAGACTATGAAGGCAAGAGTTCCAACCAAAGAAAATGCCCAGAATCAGGAGGAATGAGGAAGAGCAAGGGGGCTGGTGCCACTTGATTGCAGAATATGTGGAGGGGAGTGAGGAATAAGGAGGCTAGAATGGTAGGAAGGGACCAAGTCAGGAAGGACTTTGACAACTGGAGAATTTTTTAGTTGCTACTTTAGGTGACAGGGAATTCCTGAAGTTGATTAAATAGTACACTCAGACTTGTGCTTTAGGAAAATTACTTTGGGAAAAGAGGGCATGTTTCCATTCTCTGTTCTTCCTAATCTCTGAGGCGAAGGGGTATTTTAGGATACAAAAGTCAGGATGACTGATGACCTTCTCCCATTACATCTAGACGAATTTGGCTATTTTCCCCTTCCTATCCTTTGCTGGTACTTTGAAATGTTACTGGGGCTCCTTTTGAGGCAGCCTAATATGGTGAGTAGAGCACTGAACTTGGAATGGAATGGTCTAGATGTATTTTCTCCCTTCCGTACTCCCTATTTGTGTGATCCTGGGCAAGCTGCCTTACTCCTCATCTGTAAAATGGTCAAAAGGTCATTTGAAGGTTGGGTAAAGGGGCAGCTAGATGGTGTAGTGAACAGAGCACTGGTGCTGAAGTCAGGAGGACCTGAGTTTGAATCTGGTCTCAAATACAATATTTCCTAGCTGTGTGAGTCTTAACCCTAGTTGCCTCATGTTATGGGCCAGAATTTGAAACAAGGTGCTAAGTCACTAGAAATGATAGAAACAATGCTTACACACTTGGTTCATACCTTTGGAGTTGACACCTTTGGGATAGTTCACACATTAAAGTTCACACCTTTAAGAGGAGCTCTCACAAGCCCACTAGAGACTTTTGGGAGATTCACAAGTCAGGATTCAGTGGAGAAGATTCACAAGTCACAGCTCACACAATCCCACTCTCAGAGGAGGAGTCAGATTCATTCCATATTCTATCTACGTGCTGGCTGGAGGCTTTTGGATGCAGAGAGAGCTAGAGGCTGAAGTTGGCAAAGGCAAAGGACAAGCGGTAAGAGCTATCAGAACCAAGAAGAGAGATAGGCCTCTAAGAAAGCTAACCAGGGTATTTTGAAGGAGACAACAAAAGATCTGAATTTTTAACAACTGACTGCATTTGAGGTGATTATTTCTCTGAATTGAAACAAAGGCTGCCTCCAGAAGCCCCTAAGAAACCTGCTTGCAGAGACCATCATATTTTAGAGAAGAGAACATTACAGTCTCAGCCAAAAAAAAGAGAGAAGGTTGAATGAGATATGTGGAAAGTGTTTTGCACTCTTTAAAATGCCGGTTATTAATGAGTTATTGTTATTTAGCCACTGTCTGGTTCTTCTAATATCTCTCTTAATCAACTTGTCTTTTTTTTTCCCTCTTCCCTGATCAATCAGATCAATAACTAAATGGCTGTTTCTACTTCTTGGACAGCTATAGTTGCAACCCTAACTATACATCATGTCCAGTTACCTGATGATCAATGCATTTAGAAGGTTGCTGCATTTATATGTGCCACTTTCTCCACTGTCTTTTCCAAGCTCTTTTTGCCACTTGAATCTTTTCCATCTATGAGCTGTAGTTAGAAGTCTGACAAAAAGGTCCTTAGCAGGGAGCATCCTCCCACTAAAGTGTTTATCCAGTACCCTCAAGCATTCGAGCATGAACAGATGGATTTTCCATCATTAACATATTCAGCCACCAAATGCTGCCCTCTTGGAATCTCTTCCAGTAGTTTTCTCTTTTCTGTGCAGACCAGAGTTTGGATTCCTCCTCTCCCTCAAGGATTACAGCATTTTCTGCAAGTGATGGCAGCTTCCCACAGGGAATCCTCTCCCAG
This sequence comes from Antechinus flavipes, assembly GCF_016432865.1. Classification (NCBI taxonomy): domain Eukaryota; kingdom Metazoa; phylum Chordata; class Mammalia; order Dasyuromorphia; family Dasyuridae; genus Antechinus; species Antechinus flavipes. Next base: position 14,027,686 of record NC_067400.1, on the reverse strand, counting down.
AACAGCTGTAGTTTGTTTTCGTGTTGGCCCTAGGACTTGAGCCCACGCTTCTGCCGCCATAACTATATTCAGGACTGGAAGGTCCCTCTCCTATTCTGAGAGATTTTCAGTATCTGATATATTTAGACATAAAAGATGACATCCTGAGCAAATTAAATAAGCAAGGAGGGAATTACCTCATAGGTGTCTGGGTAGAAGATGAGTTCAGGATCAAGCAAAGTACAACGATAAAAATGGACAATTTCAATTGTAGACAATTAAAAATCTTTTGCACAAAAAAATCCAATATGGTTAAAATTAGGAAGGAAGCAGATAATTAGGGGAAAAATCTTTGCAACATTTCTCTGATAAAAGTCTCATGTGTGAGATGAATAATTAATTCAAGTAATTGATTGAAATTTATAAGACTTAGAAGCATTTCTCAGTAGATAAATGGTCAAAGGGTATGAACAGGCAGTTTTCAAAGAAAGAAATACAAGCTATAAAAAGGGGTATAAAAATGTTTCAAATCACCAATTATTAGAGAAATAAAAATCAAAACAATTCTGAGGTTCCATCTCAAGCCTATCAGATCGGCAAAGATGACAAAAGATTATGGAGGGGCTGGGGTTGGGGGAAAGATGGATGGAGAAAACGAGTGGAGATTCACTGTGGTTGAATTGGTACAGTGGTTCCAGAAAGCATTTGGAAAAATCATGAAACTGTCCACATCTTTTGACCCAGCAGCAATACTAGTACTTGGCTGATGCCCCAAGGCTCATATTCAAGGAGGGAGGAAAAGGATCCATATGTACCAAAACAGTCATATCGTATCTAGTATAATTCTCTCTGTCTTCTACAGGAAAGAGATCAGCCATTTCAAGAATTCAGAGTCTGATGTGGAGAGTTTAATGATTAGTAATCAAGTATCCCCCATCTTATCTCTCCCGTCATATGTCTTTAGAGGATTTGTAATCTTCAGAAAACTCAAAAAGGGAACATATGTATTGCCCTCCCTCTTTCCCAACTTACTCAGTATTCTCTCCTTGCCCAGGGATTTGAGAGGAGCAGAAATGGCCTTTTCAGTGGGGTGTTCATGACAGTCCAGTAGAATTCTCCAAATCAACAGGGCTTGGAGTGGGTTTCATTCATCTCAACACACCATCAACCCAATCCACCTAACTTTTGTAAAGCACCAGCTATGTGATGGAAGTTGTGATAGATGCTGGGGATATAAGGATAGAACTAAAACCAGTATCTACTTTCTATTATCTAGAGAGCAGAATAAAACATGAAAGCAGAAAAGTATATGTTAGGATACAAGCTCCCTGAGAGCAGGGAATGTTTTCTCTGTTTTGCACTTCTAACCCTTCATATGCTGACACATAGTGAGGAACCACTTAATAAATACTTGCAAACAGATTGCTGTGTGATGATTTCATAAGGGAATCAGCACTAAAAATAGGAGCAGGATGGAGGTCAGGAAAGGCTTCGTGGAGCAATCAGCACATGATCTTTTCCTTGAGGAAACCAGAGTTTAAGAGGCAGAAGGGGGCGGGGATTGCATTGTGGATAGCATATGAAACACCAGTCAATAACTCTTTATTAAATATTATGATGTGCAAGGCACCGTGCTAAGTGCTGGTAATACAAAAAAGGCAAAAAACAGTTCCTGCCCTCAAGGAGCTTACAATCTAAAGAGGGATACAACAAGCATATTAGTGCAAACAAACTAAGTACAACCACAGGATAAATGGGAGATAATTAAAAGAGCGAAGGCACTAGAACTAAGAGGGTTGGGAAAGGCTTCCTGTAGGTGATGGGGTTTTCCATGAAACCAGGGAAGCCAGAAAGCAGAGATTTTTTTAAAAAGGGAGAACATTTTGAAAAGTTGAAGAGAAAGAAGAATGGTCTTCCAGGCTCGAATCTCTATTTCAATCCATTCTCACCTGAGTGCTAAAATGATGTACCTCAAGCACAGATTTGACTAGCTTTATTGCTAGCAATAAAGTCCAATGGTCCCTATTACTTTCAGGATCAAATGAAAATTTATTTAAAAAAAATGTTCTTCATAAGCTGGCCCTCATCTACCTTCCCTGGCTTGTAATATGCAATTTTTCTTTACATCTTTTACAGTCTAGTCAAACTGGCCTTTATACTGATTCCAGTTATCAAGGAAGCTCTCTTAATTCTAATGCCCTTGTCTTTTTAAATTATTTCTTTTATCTTTTACTTTTGCCTTTTTTTATTTATGTGCATTTTATTGAAAGCATTCACTGCTTACATCATTAAAAAAAATCTTTATGTACTCTAAAATACTATTGATCCGAGAAATGCAAATTAAGACAATTCTGAGGTACCACTACACATCTCTCAGATTGGCTAAGATGACAGGAAAAGATAATGACAAATGTTGGAGGGGATGTGGGAAAACCAGGACACTGATACATTGTTGGTGGATCCAGCCATTCTGGAGAGCAGTTTGAAACTCAAACTGTGCATATTCTTTGATCCAGCAGTTTTTCTACTGGGCTTATATCCCAAAGAGATCATAAAAGAGGGAAAGGGACCCACATGTGCAAAAATACGGCTGCTCTTTTTATAGTGGCAAGAAACAGGAAATTGAATGGACGTCTCTCAGTTGGAGAGTGGCTGATTAAGTATATGGTATATGGTATATGGTATATGGTATATGAATGTTATGAAATATTATTGTTTTGCAAGAAATGACCAGCAGGATGAGTTCAGAGAAGCCTGGAGAGACTGATATGAACTGATGCTGAGTGAAATGAGCAGAACCAGGAGCTCATCATACACAGCAACAACAATACTATATGATGATCAATTCTGATGGACATGATTCTTTTCAACAATGAGATGATTCAGGCCAGTTCTGATGGCTTTGTGATGGAGAGAGCCATCTGCACCCAGAGAGAGACAGTGGGAACTGAGTGTGAATCACAACACAACATTCTCATTCTTTTTGTGGTTGTTCTCTTGCATTTTTTTTTCTTATGCATTTACTTTCTTTTTTTGATCTGATTTCTCTTATGCAGCAAGAGGATTGTATAAATATGTTTACACATATCAAATTTGACATATATATCTAGCATGTTTAACATATATTGGGTTACTTGCCATCTAGGGGAGGGAGTGAGGGGAAGAGGGGGAAATCGGAACACAAAGTTTTGCAAGGGTCAGTGTTGAACAATTATCAATGCATATGTTTTGAAAATAAAAAGCTTCAATAAAAAACAACCTTTAGGCACTTATAAAAATGTGGTATTTTTATTGAGAGACAAAAAAGGCTGTATCCCAAAGCCCCAGCAGTAAAAGGAGTAACTTATCTACAAGATGGTTAGTAGGAATGCTAGGTGGTACAATGGTTAGAGCATAAGAGTCAAGAAGACCTGAGTTCAAATCTGCCTTCAGACATTAGCTATGTGACCCTGAACAAGTCACTTCAGCTCATCACCTGTGGCTGCCTTGGCAGGCTAGATCACATGATTTCACAGGACTTACACAGTCCACGATGAGGTTGAACTGAAAACTAGGTAGGTAGAAGGTAAAGTCAAGAAGTTAGAATTAATTATGTGGCTGTTGCAATAGTCTATGGGAGAGAAGAAAAGGTTGGAAATTAGGGTGGAAAGTGTGAGTGGGAGAAAAAAATACATAGAAGATCTGAGCCCAATCCAAGACTACTGGAAGGTTGGTAGTACTGGGGGCAGGAAATTTGAAAGAAGGGTGTGGGGTTTAGGGGAAGATACTGACTTCTGTTCTGGACATAAAATTATAGGATCAAAAATTTGGAGTTAGAAGCTATTTTACAGATGAAGAAACTGAGGGCCAAAAGGAGTGAGCATTTTGCTCAAGGTCACACAATTTCCAAGTGTCCAAGGTGAGAATCATACCTCCGTTTTCCTGATTACAGGCCGAGTGGTCTATCTTCTACACAAGAGAGCAGCCCACAAAATGCCTGAGTGGTGTTCAAACCAAATTAAAACGTCAATGGGAAATATTTGACAAAACAAATCAAATGCAATGAAAGATAGATTCAATAGGAATCTAGTGGCCCCCAGAGATCCTCAAGAGGGTTTAATAGCCTTGCCAGTTGAGTTTGACACTTCTGTTCTACAGCACATTGCCTCTCAAATAATGAGTTTGAGATGTCTGTTAACATCTAGATGGTGACATCCCAATGAAGGTTGGTGGAGAGGGATTAGAGCTCATGAAAAAACAGGGCTAGAAAAGTAGATCTAGCAGCCATCTTCATAAAAATGATAATTTAAGTCACCAGCGTTCATGGGATCACCAAATGAGATAGCAGAGGAAGAGGAGAAAAGGGCTCACATAGGACACAATCTCGGGTACATCCCTGTGGAGACAATGGGACATAGGGATGGAAGGGACCGTAAAGGAAATCTGGTCCCACTTCCTCCTTTTACAATGGAGCCCACCCATTTCTATCCTGCATGATGCTTCGGTGATGGTGGTCCAACTAGCGGCGCAATGGAGAAAATACTGGAATTGGAATCAGATGGAGATCAAATTCTGCCTTGGATACTCGCACTATAACACTGGGTAAACCCTTTAATCTCACTTAGCCTCAGTTCCTTATCTGTAAAGTAGGAATAATGATAATAGCATTTGTCTAACAAGATTCATTGTGAAGATGAAATGAGATCTTTATAAAATGCTTAGTAAGCTTTAAAGCATGTTTTATGTAAAATGAAAGCTATTATTATGGTATACAGTAGGAGAATCAACAGGACAGATGAGTGACTCAATGACCTAGACAGGAAAGAGGAGAAAGGAGGAGAGGGTGATCAATCAACATTCTCAGTTGCTGTCTCAATGGGCTCAAGAAGGAAAGAAGTGAACAGAGGCCATCAGCTTTAGTGATTAGGAAATGGTTCCTGATCTTGGAGAGAGCAGGTCAGGTGAGGGCAGATGTTGGAAACCAGATTGGGAATCACTGAAAAGTAAAAAGGAGGAAGGGGACACAAGCCGACAAGTAGAGAGGGTTTTTTTTCCCCTCTAGGATCAAGGAGAGATGTGAGGTAATAGTTTGAGGCTTTCTGAAGTCATTTCTTTAGCTAATCCTCTCAGCTGCTGACCCCAAGATGCTATATACATAGAAGAAAACAATTATATGCAAATAAATACAATGCAAGATAGAACTTGGGTGTCATGGATAGGGACAAGAAAAGTATTGTGGGAGCTCAGAGAATGGATGGCTTCCAGCTGGAAGGATCAGAGAAGGCTTTGTTGAGGATATGGTATTTGAGCAGGGCCTTTAGGGTTGGATTTTGGCAAAAGAAATGGGCAGAGAAAGCATTGTGGGTGGTTCAAAGAGTGAACAAATAAGGAGGCCCTCAGCATGTTTCCTGCTTGGGAAATAGTATCATAAACTCCTCGAGGGCTGAAACCATGTCTTTTACTTTGTAGTCCTTGGGACTCTAAGTCCTGGCACATATGGTCAGTGAGCATATAAATGTCTTTTTCTTGGTAAGAGTATTAAATATCCCTGCCTAGAAGGAAGAGCCCAAGGCTTGGACGTTTCATGGAGACAATTTGATCAGCATTTATTAGGTGTTGCCCAGTGATCTGCTCCAGACTTCTTCCCTCTCTGAACCTCCAAGGTCACCACCCGTTTCATTAAAGGCAAATCCAACGGTCTTTTCTCCATCCTCATTTCCAGGAACCGGGATAAGTGCTTGAGAGACAAAGAAGGGCAAAATTACTCTCCCTACTCTCGAGGAGCTTACCTTCTAATGGGACACACAACTTGTCCGTTCACGATTGTACACAGAGTTAATTGGAGGTTATTTCAGAGGGATGACAGTAGCATGAAGAAACCCGGGAAAGATCTCTTATGGTGGAATTTGAGGCTCTGAGTCTTGCAGGAAGCTGGGACACCATCAAGATAAGGAGGGAGAGCATTCCAGGTTTTGTGGATAGTCTTAAGGCTTGGAATGGCACAACAGAGTGACATCAGTAGCCACTTACCGGCTTCAGTTGAATCTCAATATTGATTTGCTCTATTTTTCTAAGTTTGGGCTGGTTTGTCCCTTATGTAGACAACTCGGTGGTCCCTCACCCCTAGAACCCAAGTATACTGGTCTGGGATAGCTTGGACATCCACTGGGGTCATGTCCAGTACAAAGTTCTTATGAAAAACACATCAACTGCCCTGAGGAAGTCTATCATGCTGGTCTGGGATAATGTGGACACCCACTGGGGTCATGTCCAGTACAAAGTTATTAAGAAGAGCAAATCAACTGCCCTGAGGAAGTCTACCATACTGGTCTGGGATAGTGTAGACACTGACTGGAGTCATACTCAATACAAAGTTATTAAGAAGAGCAAGTCAACTGCCCTGAGGAAGTCTACCATATTGGTCTGGGATAGTGTAGACACCCACTGGGGTCATGTCCAGTACAAAGTTATTACAAAGAGCAAGTCAACTGCCCTGAGGAAGTACACCATATGGTCTGGGAGAGCGTGGACACTAACTGGAGTCATGCCCTGAAGTATATGGAGTGGTAAACATGGCTGTCCCAGCTGCATACAATGTCCTGGGTGGCCATGGGGGAAGTCCAGCTGTGCTGGTAGAGAAGAAGCTCCAAGGTGTTCATTCTCCCATGACTGACCATCAAGAGCAAAATATGGTCCTGCAAAGAAACAAGAGTTATTGTGTGTGTGCCCTGGGGGAGCCGGCCAGCTCTCTTGGACCCTTCTCTGGTAGCTTCGGACCTATTTCTGAAGGACTGCCTGCCCCTGGTGAGTGACTCCTCCTGGGTGTATTTGTGATGTGGCCCTTTGGGCCCCTTCCTGAATGAGAGCTTTGGGTGCACAGCCTTTCCCGATTGACCACCAATCAATCAAGCGGCAGCAGCTGCTGCTCATTGATTACTCAGGCAGGGTTAGCGTTTATAAAGGCTTGTCCTCATCCCTCCCAGACCCAGAGCACAAGTGTTACTCTCTCCTGTTTACAGATGAAGTAATGGAGAGGTTCAGACACTGTGAATGACTCGTTCTGGCTCCTGTGACTAAGTGTCCAAGTCTGGACTCAAACCCAGAAATCTCCAGACTTTTAGATCACTTCCTACCCTCTGATTCTCCTGAGGACTTGAAGAAGTGGGCCAATGAAGGGTAAGTCTTAGTCCTATTGTGGCACAGGACTGAATATAAAGTGGTGGTCCTGACCAACTCTCCTTTTTTCCCCATTCCCTGGCCTTCATCTTCTGCCTCAGCATAGCCTATACAATTCCCCACTCCACCCCCGTGATATCCTCCATTGTTCTGGGAGGAGATGGGCCAGTCTCCTCCCTGCACACTGTCCTTGGCCCTTTCTGGACCAGTGTCCCTCCCAGACCACCATTTTCCAAAATAGCATCTTCCTATTAAACTGTAAGCTCCTAGAGATGAGTTGTGTCCTGGCCATCGTATTTATATTCTCACTGCTTAATTCAGCATGTAATGAATGTTTAATAAAGGTTTTTTTTTTGGTTCATTCTTTCAAGATCCAATACTGTTCTTGTAGCCTACAGGCACCTGAGGGCAGGCAGTGAATTGCTGTGGTTCAGTCATATGTAGCCCCATCTGGGGCTTTCTTAGCAGAGTCATGGAGTGGTTTGCCATTTCCTTCTCCAGCTCATTTTCCAGAGGAAGAAACAGAGTTAAATGACTTGCCCAGAGTCACACAGCTAGCAAGCCTCTGAGGCCTCATTTGAATTCATAAAAATGAGCTTTCTTAACTCTGGGCCTGCATTCTATCCATCTGTCCCATTGAAGTCTTTCTTATGGGCCAATTGAAGAAGGGTATCTTGGGTGATGGAGATCTGGCCTTAGATCCAGGAAGATCTGAGTTCAAGTTCCAATTTGGACACATTTCAGGTGTCGAAACAATATAGTCAGTCAGTGAATAAGCATTTATTAGGCACCTACCACAGACTGAAACACTAACAGTAGGAGAAAGTCACTTAAGTTCTTGTGCCTCAGATAACTCTCTAAGACTTTAAGTCCCAGCACAGGCTGGGAACTTCCTCTTCTGGATGTGTGTAATGATTGGGAAATCACGGAGCCTGTCCCTGTCCCCCAGCTCTGTGTAAAGTGCTGTGCCCTTAGCCCTGAGGTTATCATTACAAAACCTGGACTATCCGCTGCCTCTGTGAGGGATTTCTAACTTAGACCGGGATTGTTTTGCTTTGGGAAGTCTTTGGGATGGGGAGTAGAACCTGTTTATTGAAACTTTACACCTGCCCCAGAGGAGAACTCTACATTCCCTCAATAAGGCCCTTAAAAAGAGCTGCCACATTGTAGATCTCTCTTAACCCCTTCAGTTCCTGAACTTGGGTCTGTCTGCCTGATTCAATATTGGTTTTCATTACAGTAGAGACTAGCATGGGGGGAAGGGAAGGGCAGGGGGAGACCAAGTGTCTCAAAATGTGACCTAGGCAAGCAGCACACAAACCTACCCCCCCCCAAGTCCCAAATTAATTTTAAAAGTTGAATCTGTTCAGGAGGATGAGAGAGATTTTAATTCCATTGGCACCAGTAGCTGATACCTTGATGCCCCTTTCTAGTGGGGCTGAGAAAAGGAAATCTACTTGGGATATGACACCTGGGGGCTAGGATAGAGAGGAGGAAGTATTGTTAATGTACTTTAAGTTAATCATTCTCTAAATGTTGGAGAGGATGTGGGAAAACTGGGACATTAATCCTTATTGGTGGAGTTGTGAACTGATCCAACCATTCTGGAAAGCAACTTGGAACTGTGCCCAAAGGGCTATCAAACTGTGCACACTTTCTGATCCAGCAATGTCTGTACTAAACTTATATCCCAAAGAGATCATACAAGAGGGAAAGGGATGCACATGTGCCAAAATGTTTGTGGCAGCCCTCTTTGTAGTGGCAAGGAACTGGAAAGTGAGAGGATGCCCATCACTTGGAGAATGGCTGAATAAATTATGGTATATGAATGTTATGGAATATTATTGCTCTATAAGAAATGACATGCAGCAGAATTTCAGAAAGGCCTGGAGATCATTATACAGAACCAGGAGATCATTAGACACAGCATCAAGATTAAATGGTGATCAATTGTGATGGACGTGGCTCTCCAACAATTAGGTGATTCAGGCCAATTCCTATAAACTATGGGGACCGAATATGGATCACAACATAGTATTTTCACCTTTTTTGTTGTTTAGTTGTTTTTTTCTCATTTTTTAACCTGATTTTTCTTGTGCATCCTGATAAATGTGGAAATAAATATAGAAGAATTGCACATGCTTAACCTATATTGGATTACTTGCTGTCTAGGGCAGGGGTTGAGGGGAGAAAGGAGGGAGAAAACATAGAATACAAGGTTTTGCAAGAGTGAGTATTGAAACTCTTTGCATGTATTTTGAAAATAAAAAGCTATTATTAAAAAAAATGATCATTCTCATTGAAGCTCAGCTTTCTCTTCCTACTTGAAGTTTTTCTACTTCCTAACATTGCCCTGGCACAAAGCTCCAGTTGACTTACCCGGGTTAGGGTTTTGGATTCAGGACATTTTAATACAAAATTCTCATTTTCAGCCTTTGCATTATCTCCATTCTCATGCTCAGTTCTGAGGTTGTCAGGGCTTTTGAGAATACACTTTTTGTATTTCCAATTTGGGGTTTACACCTCCTATTTCTTTTTTTTTACTCATTTCTGTCTCCTTGTCCTCCCCCTCTCCTCTCCTCTTCTCTTTTTTCCTCCTCTGTTAGCTCCTCCCCTCTCTGTCCTCCACTCCCCCAAGGACACCTTGGTAAGGAAGAGGCAGGCTTTGTTTACCATGTGTTGGCCCCTTCGTGGTATTTCTCTTGCCTGCTGCCAAATAAGACTGAACCAGTTGAGCTTGGCTTTGGGCCACCAGTTATGTCCTTAGGGCATTTCCCAAAGCAGGATATTTATGTTTACCGTTTGACTGTTTTAACTTATGGCCCATTGATGTGGGGCTTACATATAATGATGTTTTTCTACTCACTACAGAAACTGTAGACATGATAGGGCATAGTGTATAGAGATGCCCTTATAGGGGTGTACATTTATTCACCCTTTTATTTTATAGTCAAGGAACCCGAGATCCAGAGAGATTGGTTTAATCAATCGATCAGTATTTATTAAGTGCCTATTGCATGCCAGGCACTGTGCTAAGAACCGGGAACACAAAATAGAGGCAAAAGGCAGTCACTGTCCTCAAGGAGCCTCCAATCTAATGGAGGAGCTTCCCTTGAAAAGCTTGAACAGAACCTCTCCATGCAGTCAGACTGGTCTGCCTACCGGAATGAAGTTTGGCAGTCAAAGGGGAACTGACAAGTCTTTTATTATTTTTTATTATTATATCTTTTTATTTACAAGACATAAAAAACATTGATTCTTGCAAAACCTTCTGTTCCAAATTTTCCCTCCTTCCCCCCAGCTCCTCCTCTAGATGGCAAGTAGTCCAATCCATGTTAAATATGTTAAATTATAGACAAATCTTTAATAGAAAGTATGAAGGCAAGAGAATGAGGAAAAGTAGAGGAGGAGAGAGGAACTGTTCTCATCTCCCACGTATGTAATATACCAGACCCTCATGGGCCCTGCTATTAAAAAAATGGTAGCCACCCTTTAATTTCTGCTCCCAACCCATCTTTCGATATTTGCAGATGAATAATTCATTTCTCTGAAACTCCATCTCCCTTCCCAACATTGCTAGCTTTTTATTTCCCCCTGTGTGAAAGCAGAAGTTTTGCATATGGTGACCTAAGAATACAGAGAAGGCTGTGAGGGTCTTTTAGTGGCTTCTTTCAAAATCTGCCTCAGTGTCACACATAGGCAGCTAGAAGAAGGATCCTTGTTTGGGGTCATGAGTCTTTCTTTGGGTCCTTAATAGAATAAACCTCCAATTGTGAGGCAATATTGCATACAGGTTAGGGATAAATGCAGTCACTAAGATCTGGGTTAAAACATTGCCTTTAAATACTTAATAGCTATATGAGATTTAACCTCTTTGTGCCTCTGTTTCCCTTTCTGTGAAAAGAGAGTGCAAGGCTCCATGATATCCAATGTGGCTTCCAACTCTAAATGAATTGGATGCATCTTGTGGCTGCATTTCATTTCTTCCTTATCTGCCAATTTCTGGGCAATCTCAATTTTCTTTGAGAATTAAAAACAAATGTCACTGATGCAAGGGGTGATCTGGGAGTGTACTGGGTTGCATTACAAACTGACTTGTCAGCCTAAATACATTTATTTTATGATAATTAATGTAATTAAGTTCTTAGTTACATCTGCTGGTCTCATTTTCCAAGTACAGTTAATGAAAAAGACAGAATAAATTATTAATAAATCAAATATCGGGTTTCTTTTGCATTTTGCATTCTTTACTTACTAAAGAATTGAGGATTATGCAATAGGCATCTGTTTGCTCGTAGGCATATTTAGGATCTGAGTTTGTGGAACTGCCGGTTCCTGGTAGACACTTGGGGCTTCAAGTCCATTGGTGCCCAAAATTTTCTTTCCTGGAAAAATATGAACTGTGCAACTGTCAACATTTCCTGCCTGTCCTCTGGGAACAGAGTCAATGCCTGGGAGATTCAACTAAAGCACTTTCTTATATGAGGGGGCACCAGAGTTTGTCATCTCCTCGCTTGCCAGTCAGGTCGTTAGCAGAGTCCATATAACGAAGGTTACCCCTTAGCTCAAGTTGCTAGCTGTCCAAAACAATGATCGTCAAAGTGACAAAACGACAATCTTCGCTTATACAAATCCACAAACATTTCCAAGGTTTAATTGAAGCTAGGGTTAGCCCTGGGTAAAAGGTACCTGCTGAAATAGTGTGATTCGAGGGAAAGATGACAGATTGTTGGAAAGTCCTCTGAATTGGAAACTGAAAGACATCATCAGTTTTGGTCTTGGTTCCTGGGCTAACTCGTTACTTAATCTTTCTGGGACTTGTTTTCCTTCTCTGTAAAATGAGAGGTTTGTGATTTAAGAGAGCAATTCCTGATTCCAAATGATATTTGGGGTATAGCACCAAGTGATAAGATGGTAGGCATCGATTATTAGGGTTTGATCACGTAAAGAACTCACAATGGCCATTCTCTTTGGCAAAAGATAGGTTTATTTAGGAGAAGAGCTTATAGACAAAATGAAAAAATACAATAGATACCAGGAATGGTAATATGAAAGCATATGACTGGCAAGGAAAAGGGTTTTCACAATGATGGAAAAGACAAGTTCTCTAGCAGAACTCATAATTAATCAGGAGAATGGGAATGCTCCAGGAGGTTGGAGCATGCCCTTAACTAGCAGGCTAAATAGCAAAAGATTTAGTGTCCTAAAAGAATTAGTTAGCTATAAGGAGGAGAAAGAAAAGAGGCATGGTAGGGGATGAAGGAGAGATACCATGTAACATGAGGAAAAGAGAAAGGGAAGACACCATGAACCAGAGTGCCATGGTGGGCTAGAACCCAAAAGGGGTTCAGCAAAGATGACCTGAGCCAGGGGCAGATTTATAGGGGAAGTTTAACCTTAGGGGATTGACAGAACTCAAATTTTTGATTTGGACATAACAAAATGGGACCTTCCATGACTTCCACAGAGGGTGAGATTATGAGGTTAAACTGATCTCCATCAGTGCCCTTCCTTGCCTGTCCCAGGAGCAATTCCATCAATATTCCAGTCCCTCTCTGCCAACCTCACCAAGTCACTCAGGACCTCATCAAGATGGTCTTTCAAGTTCTTTCCATTTCTAAATCCTAAGACACAACATCCTACCCTTCTCTTCCCTCCCAGAAGACCTGTTTCAGGATATTTCTAGTTTGTTATAATGTCTAATAGTCTCATCCTTTGACTGATCATTTTAGCTGAGAGAATTGTATCTCCAGAAGGCTCTTATTAAAATGCTAATGTCTTGCCTTATTAGCAGTCATTAAGACATCAAGGAAAGGTAGCAAGTCCAGCCTTGAAGTCTGACAAGTCTGGGTTCAAATTCTGGCTCTAAAATATATTGGCTCTGTGATGACAGGCAATTCATTTATCCAGTCTTTAAGGGACCCAGGCATGCTTTGGCTCTAAATTGCAGCAAATTGTTTCTCCACAGGTAGAGAGTTTCAAACCAGTTGTTCCTTAACAGATGAATGATACTTTTTATCCCTCTTCCTGCAAAAGCAGGATGAATTTGACAGATGAATTTCTTAGCTAGAAGCTTGGTAAGCAGAACCGTGAGGCAATGGTGGCTTAGTGGATTTTGATTCACCTAGAAAGGTTCTCTATGTGGAGATCCTTGGTGTGGGGGCTTTTGGAAATTGTCACTGGATGAAGTCATAAATGTATGGGGTAAAAGACAGGCTGCTGAAAAAGTGAAGGAGATTGAAAGGTAAATGTCACCTATTTCCAGAGAGATGACTTGGTCATAGAGCCTGATTGAGGAATCAGAAGCCCCTTTATCCACCTTCTCATAAAGCCATCATTGTGTAAGGCAAGTCTGAACATCTGGGGGAACGCCTCCATGTGAAGAATCCACATACAACAAAGCATCATTTGAAAAACCATTAGCGGCACTTGCACAACACCCCAGAGGCAGCCATGTTTGCCTCTGAGGCCTGGAAGGGTTTTTTCCTATTATAGAAATATGAATAGACTTCATATCTTTGACTTCATTAGCTATTGTGCATGTGTACTTAATGGTAATAAAGTTACAGGAGAACCTCAGGGCTTTCTGCTAGCTCCTCTGGAGTTCACTCTAGGAAAGTTTGCGGTCCTAATTCAATCTCTCTTCCCCGAGAGCTCCATTCTTAAGCTGATCTCATGGTTTTGTGGGCTTAGAGCTGGAAGGAACTTTGAGTCATGTAGTTCAACTCACTCATTTTACAGATTAAAAAAAAAAATTGAGGCTCAGAGAAGTTAAGTGTTTTGCCTAAAGTCATCCAGGAAGAAACTGGAAGATTTGGAATCCAGACCCACACTGACTCCTGGAATATCTCATTTTTTTTCAAATCCAGAGGATCCAATTCTTGGTAACAAGACAAATTATAGAAATCAAATTAAAATATGAAATAAAATAAATTCGAGAAACATTCTGTAAAGATCTGCCATGTCAACAAAGCAATGGTTTTTACTCTCTTTTCTTCAAATTTCTTGGTTTCTGTAAATAATTCTCAAAGTTTGGACTTGTTGAGATCATAGGAGAGCTGAGAGGGATCTTATTATTTTATTTTATTTTTTTTATTTTTTTGGTAACTTCAACATTTAATAAGTGGGTGATCATGGTCAAGTCATTTGGCTCTTTGAGCCAAGGCAATTCTCTATCACTTTTCTGATTATCTATAGAGAGGAAGAGATTTAAAAAAAATTTTTTTTTTACAAGGTTCTGGCTGGAACCCTTCTTCAGGGCTGCCTCCTTCTCTCCTTTCTCTTTGTCTCTGTAAATAGGGTTGCAGAGTGGAGAGAGCCCTGGCTCAGAAGACAACATTGATTCTAATCCTAGCTCAATTACATGATTGCTGAGAGGGATCTTAGAGCTACTGAGTTCAACTCTAACATTTTAGTTATGAGGAGACTGAGGCCCACAGAGACAGATAGACTTGTCCAGAGTCACATAGCCAGTATGGGTCTAACACTGAATTCAAAATTCCATCATGCTGAGCACCACATTGGCAATGATATGGACAAATTAGATTGATGTGAAGTTTCTCTTAAATAAGGGTAGCCATTTTTTGGATATCCTTCCCTTCCTTCCCTTCCTCCCTTCTTTCCCTTCCCTTCCTCCCTTCTTTCCCTTCCCTTCCTCCCTTCTTTCCCTTCCCTTCCTCCCTTCTTTCCCTTCCCTTCCTCCCTTCTTTCCCTTCCCTTCCTCCCTTCTTTCCCTTCCCTTCCTCCCTTCTTTCCCTTCCTCCCTTCCCTTATTTTCCTATTGAGATTAAGGGTGAGTTAAAGGCAAGTTGTATTGTTTTTAGAATACCAGACCTACTTTAAGTCACTACTCATGTTACAGCATACCTTTTGAGAACAGGGAAGCAGCTAGGTAGTAATAGAGCACTGAGCTGGGCATCAGGAAGACCCGAGTTCAAATTCAGCCTCAGAAATTTACTAGCTGTGTGACTTGGGACAAAACGCACTCTGCCTCAGTTTCTTTAGCTGTAAAATGATAATCAGAACACCACTTTCCTCAGAGGATTGTTGTAAGGTTCAATTATGGTAATATTTGTAAAGTATTTACCAGAATTCCTAGCACAAAATAAGTGCTTAAAAAAATACTTATTCCTTCCCCACCTTGAGAACTGCTGGTATGACCTGGAAAATCTATTGATCTAATTTTGCAAGGTTCATTGAAACAAAAGACAATACCATAACAACATACACAGGATAATGTGTTGTTGCCCACGTCTTTCTTCTCCTCTGAATATTTCCTTTAAATTAAGCCTTTGGGATATTAGAGAGTCGGGCTAATCAAAAGAATATTTCCATTTTTATTTTATTTTAACCTCAGAGAAAAGCAGAAGAAGACTTGGAGTCAGGAAAAAATAAGTTTATTTCTTCTCTGGGACATTTACTAGTGTTTCATCAAGGCCTTGCTGAATTTCAGTTTTCATATCTGTAAAATGGGGATAGTGAGGATAATCTTGCCTTCTTAGCTAGGTTATTATGAAGATCTAAAATATATGAAACAAATATATTTGTTTTATTAGTTAAGTGCTTTGAAATCTAAAGAATGCTACCCAAATATTAGCAATTATAGTGTGTGATTGTGTGTGTGTGTGGGGGGGGGGAGGGATAGTGAGGACTCTGAAAGTAAAAGACCCAGGTTGAAATCCTGATTCTGCTATTTACTAACTATGGCCATGTCCAAGACATTCCCTGGGACTCAGTTTCCTTATCTGTAAAACTAAGTACTACAGTGGATTGAATGCTGACTTTAGAGTCAGAAAAGTCTGAATTCAAATGCAGCCCTAGACCCTCCTTGGATCTCACCCTGGACTAATCTCTTAGTCTTTCTCAGCCTCTGGGTCCAACTGTCTTATGTTATAGATGAAGAAACAAAGACCTCTGAGATCCCCTTTGGCTGGAAATCTATGATCCTGAAATTCTATCCAGCTTTAATTCTATGCTCCTATAATTCAACGACTAGCTCACCTTCAAGGTCTACAATATGATTCCTATTTGTACCTCTTTCGTACCCCAGCCCTTTTCTTCAGTCCGTATCCCAAAGATGTATGTGATCTTCCACTCCAGACCCACAGACCTTGTGGTGACTTTCTGACCTAGAATATTTCATTTACGTGGATGGACTTATTTAAGTAGTGAACAATTCAATTTACCTGCTGAAATGTTATAGGAAAACTCTTAATGGCAAAGGTCCGCCATTTTTTCCTCCGCTGTCATTTCTCATTGGGGGATAGTATCTTGAAACTGGAGATCAGGAAGAGTCTTGACCCCACCAGATAGTAAGCATTCCGGGAACTTTGGCACCTTGCCTGGGACTGGTAACTGAATTTACATCAATAAATATAGGTCCTGATAAAATCTGCCAGGCCTTAATGTTAAACAGACCTAAACAAATTCTGTAATATCTCCTTCATGATTCCAGCAACACTGGAACAATTGAGTCTGAAATTCCCTTGTGATTTAAGCTCTGATCTGAAACAGCTTTCATTAATTTGTTGGGAAATGGAGTCCCTTCTTTCTTCTGTACTTGTGTACCTTTCTGTCCTCTGCCCCCCAAATGGCAATGGCTAATTTAAGGTGGTTCTATCATTACATTCTCCACTCACTTCTTAAGACGCAGGAATTATTTATTTTTTCAAATTAATTACAGGTGTGTCAGGCAATTATTTATTTTGGGGCTTCCCTGATTTTTTTATCTTGCCCCCTAAGTCTTATCTTAAAACATTTAATACAGACTGGCTTCCTTTTAAATTATAAAACAGAAACGCACTGCTTGGATGAAGGCTTTGTCAACAGCCCCAGCTCCAAACATTGCTCAACCCATTTCTCAGTGGCCGAGCAAGCCAACCTGCAGAGGATCATAGCGCAGCGTTATCTGCCCGTGATCGAGGGCCGGGCTGCCAAATGTGGGCAAGTAGCTCTTGGGGCTTCATAAAATCCTGGCGTTCAAACAAAAGGCTCTTCTGTGAATGTGGCCAGCCTTCACCAAGCTGGCGTCGAGGAAGTGTTTGTCTCCCTAGCGTGGAAAATGAAATTGGCTTTATTTCAGCTTCCTCCACCATGATTCCTCCCGGGCGGCCCAGTAGGGTAAAAATGACGGTCCTTAGTCCATGGCCATGACTTTGACCTTGCCTCATGACCTGCCGGCCTCTGATAGCAAGGGCTCATAGGAGTTCAGACCAAGCCGGCTCTATTCAGAGCTAGGCCCAAGGTAGGGTTAGCTGACAGGGATGAGGGAGAGCTGGAGGGAGGGCCTTGCCTCTGCCCATCAACAGCTCTAAATAAACACGGGCTAACCTTCAAGAGTTTCAAGACAAAAAGGTAACATGAGTTCAGGATGACTTCACCTGTGAATATGGGCTCATAGCTATCAAGGAGAGTTATTCCTGGGGCCTTTTCACAAATACACATAAAATTAGGGAAACAGTTGGGGAGGAATACAACTGTCCCTCCCCCCATGTCTCTCTTTTATCTGAGGATCTCTGTGTGTATGTGTGTCTCTCTCCCTCTCTGTCTCTATCTCCTCTGTCTCAAAAGTGACAACTTCCAAGTTGTTTCAGGGACTCCATGGTGGGGGGAGATGGTTAGGAGACATTTTTCTTGTGTGAGGGGTCCTGCCTGCAGTGTCCTTGTATCCTTGGGACCTAGGACAGTGCCTGGAATACAGAGGGCTTGTTGAATGAAATTCAACAATGGGGCTGCGGGAATAATTCTCCCCCCTTTCTTATCTCTCTTGACTGTCTCTCCTTTCTCGGATAAATAAGCCCACAATGCCTCTTGTGTCTGCACTCATTTTTACAGAGCTTTATGAATTTGCTTATAGGATTTAAGATTACTCCAGCCTCCCATTCTCTAATGAGAACACTTTCGGTATGAATGGAGACGATGACTTTCAGGCTGTCTGAGAGAATCCCACATGTGCAGAAATCTGATAAAGCCCACACTGCTCCTTAGCATAAAACAAAGGGCTCTGTCTTTCAAAAGGTCCCATCCTTGGATGTTTTTCCATCATGGCTTGCATATACATAACTGTCTATATAAGTTCTTCTCTGTGTGTTTCTGTCTCTCCCCCTCCCTTTCTCTTTCTCTGTCTTTCTCTTTAAGAATTTTTTCAATTAACATCAATTATAAATTTACATTTTCGCAACTTTGCCTCTCCCTCTATTAGTCTTACTTTGTACTCCCCAGGGCTGTAGAGAGCAAACCTAATCTTTGTTCCAGGGCTCAGCCCTTCCACTGTTTGGGGAGAAGGGGAGGGAAGGAGTTTTCAATCTTAACTACTCTAGGTTAAATGTCCATTCCTTCAACTGAGCCCATTATGACCTGAAGTCAAGATCCTTTATCATTAAATATGCTCCAAATCATTATTAATCAGAGAAATGCAAATTAAGACAACTCTGAGATACCACTACATACCTGTCAGATTGGCTAGAATGACAGGGAAAGATAATGGGGAATGTTGGAGGGGATGTGGGAAAACAGGGACACTGATACATTGTTGGTGGAATTGGGAACACATCCAGCCATTCTGGAGAGCAATTTGGAACTATGCTCAAAAAGTTATCAAACTGTGCATCCCCTTTGATCCAGCAGTGTTTCTACTGGGCTTATACCCCAAAGAGATACTAAAGAAGGGAAAGGGACCTGTATGTGCCAAAATGTTTGTGGCAGCCCTGTTTGTAGTGGCTAGAAGCTGGAAAATGAAAGGATGTCCATCAATTGGAGAATGGCTGGGTAATGGTATATGAATGTTATGGAATATTATTGTTCTGTAAGGAACGACCAGCAGGATGAATACAGAGAGGACTGGCGAGACTGACATGAACTGATACAAAGTGAAATGAGCAGAACCAGGAGATCATTATATACCTCGACAATGATACTGTTTGAGGATGTATTCTGATGGAAGTGGACCTCTTTGATAAAGAGAGCCTTAATTGATCAAAGATGGACAGAAGCAGCTACACCCAGAGAAAGAACACTGGAAATGAATATAAACTGCTTGCATTTTTGTTTTTCCCCCCGGGTTATTTATACCTTCTGAATTCAATTCTCCCTGTGCAACAAGAAAACTGTTTGGTTCTGCACACATATATTGTATCTAGGATATACTGCAACCCATTCAACATGTAAAGAACTCTTGCCATCTGGGGGAAGGGGTGGAGGGAGGGAAGGGAAAAATCGGAACAGAAATGAATGCAAGGGATAATGCTGTAAAAAATTACCCTGGCATGCGTTCTATCAATAAAAATTTATTAAAAAAAAAAGATCCTTTATCATTGTAGCAATTCCTTCTGTATACTCTAATGCTCTTCCTAAAAATTCTCTCTTGTCCTCCATGAAAATTGTTGATAAAAATGAAAGACTGGCAAGAGCCAAGCTTATTCAGTTCAATTCAATTCAGTTCAGTTCACCAAGCTGATGTGGAACCATTAATGACTCCCTTTTGAGATTTGCTATTTAAAGACCATGCCTGGGAGAAAAGGCAGGTCCGAGAGCCCCCACAGCTGTGGATTGTGAAACTTGAGGGAGTTGCAGGGTAGCCTTTACTGACACAGGTGTTGCTTGTGGACTGAAATGAAATAAATTGGAGGCAGAGGGAACAGGAGAGAAGTCAGAGAACATCGGCCTCTCAGTGGGGAGGTCAGAGAACAGCAACTACCTCTCAGTCTCCTTGAATCACCATCATCCTCTCACAAGAAGAGAAGAAAAGGTCTACCAGAGGTAAAGTTATATATACAAAGTGTTTCTAGCAACCATTCTACTCAGGGATACACTTTTGGGAGCTGAACATGGTTCCCTTCATAAAAACCTGCTCCGATTCTCTCTTTCTGAACAAGCTCTGGCTTCCACGGCATCTCCCAGGTGGCTTCCATGTCACTAAGTCTGCCTACTCCCGGTCTTGATGGACGGCTAAAGTGGACATGTTGATTTTCTATTTTTAAATAAGCCAGCTTAGAAACTCCTTATTGTTCTTCTCTCTTCCACTCAGATTTCCTTCTGGTTGTCATTGGTTCTGGCTCCTGACATTTCAGGATGGTATGATATTTTAACGAGGGAAGGAAGAAACATTTGTTTAGAAAATAAGACCATAGAGATGGCATATGGGCAGCATTACCAAGTTATACTGAGGTTATTTTGATGTGTGTGTGTGTTTTGGTTGAGGGGCTAATTCTAGCAGTTTAAATTTTATTTCTTTGGTCCCCCTCACACCTTGCTAATAACAGATTTCCAGGAGAGAAGAATCCTTTCTTTCTTCAGGCTTCCCCCCTCTCCCCCCCACACACACCCAGAATCCAGTGCTGTAGAAATGGTTTTTTCATGCCATTCTTAGGTTAAAGAAGAAAAAAAAAAATGAACTGAGATGTACTTTTAACCTGAACTTCAGTGTGAAGACACTGGATTGTGCAGGATTCTAAGGGAGTGATCAATCAATCAACAAACATCCATTAAACAGCTGCTATGTGCCAGTACTAAGTACTGAGGAGACACAGGGAATGGTTCAGGACAGCTTGAAGAAAGAAATCATGAGAGAAATGTCTGTATAATAACAACCCTGAACAATATTTTCCTTTTTTCCATAGAAGTCAACTGAGAACTCTACTGGTTTTTATTTGTAACTTCCAAATTGCTTTGAAAGAGTTTACTTTCTATAAGGGGAAAGTTTATGTATAACGTATACAAAATACTTACAGGGTCATTTTTAGGGGAGCACTAACAGCTTGTGGGGGGGGATCAGGAAAGTCCTTCTATAAAAGGTAGTATTTAAACTGAATTTTTAATAGCCAGAAATTCTGTGAGACAGAAATGAGGAGGTAGTGGACTCTAACCAAAGAGGAAAATTCCTTGATACACAAAATCTTTATTAGCGTGGGGAATTCTGGTGATTAAGACATTGAAAGTCAAGCAAATTCCCCATCTCGGGGTCAAAGTTTGACTAATTAGCTTTTATGTAGACAGTCAAAGGTCTTGGACAGATTTGCATTTCTACTTGATCGACAGTGTTCTTCAACCTGAGAGCGCATGTAAATTTTCAGAGGGAAATGATGTAAAGATAATTAAATTGTATATAGAGAATCTCCTATATACTCATCATTGTACTAAGCTTTAGATATAAGAACTTAGCTGGATTCTTTGAGATGATAGTCTCATTCAGCCCTGGGACCAAACATGGATCCGTTTGGTCCCAGTATATCTCTCCATTTAATAAATTATTCAAATGTTCTCTAATCTCTTAAAAAATCAATAAATAAGATCTTATTGGATTCAAGGGTTCTGAATTTTTCTAGCTTTTTTGTGACTTGGAGTCCTTTGGCAGTCTAATGAACCCTATGACTCCTTCATAGAGTCATATTTCTAAGTCATAAATCAGTCAACTAGAATTTATTAAGCACCTACCATGAATTAGACCCTGTGCTAATTTCTAGAGATAGAAAAAAAGAGCAAAAATAATTATTGCTCTTAAGGAGTATGCAGTGTAATATAACATGTAAACAAGTATGTGCAAATAAGATGTATATGTGTGTATGTGTATGTATGTATATATATACTTATATCTATCTATAATTATATCAACAGAAAGAGGGGAAAAAAGGGATAAAGGGACTGGAGAGAGGGAGGAAGGAAAAATTGGAAGTAATCACAGAGTGAAGACATTGACGTTAAGGAAGATCAGGAAAGGTTTCTTGCAGAAAGTAGGGTTTTAGCTGACACTTGAAAGGGTCAGGAACCCTTGAATCCAATAAGATCTTATTTATTGATTTTTTAAGAGATTAGAGAACATTTGAATAATTTATTAAATGGAGAGATATACTGGGACCAAACGGATCCATGTTTGGTCCCAGGGCTGAATGAGACTATCATCTCAAAGAATCCAGCTAAGTTCTTATATCTAAAGCTTAGTACAATGATGAGTATATAGGAGATTCTCTATATACAATTTAATTATCTTTACATCATTTCCCTCTGAAAATTTACATGTGCTCTCAGGTGAAGTGAAGATGGGGAAGGAGAGCATCTCGGGGAAGGGAAGCAGTAAGGGACGATTTCTGGAGTTGGGAGATGGAGTGTGCCCAGTGAGGAACCCCGAGGCAGCCAGGATCACCCAATTGCCAAATATGTAGAAGTATAAGAAAATGGCAAAGTAGGAATAATCAGGTGATGAAGGGCCTTGAAATCCAGGGGTAGATGGTGAGTGGGTTATAGATGCTCCTAGAGGCAATAGGAGCCTTGGAGTTTATTGAAGTAGGGGGAGGGTTTTATTAGACCTTTGCTTTAGGGACATTGACCATCTGGAGTGGAGAGACTTGGGACCTAGAGCCCCACCAACAGATTATGGCAGTATTCCAAGCAAGTTGCTGAGGACTTGCACCAAGGTGGCAGCAATGTCAAGGGAGAGAAGGGGCTAAAAGAAAGCTAGAAACAACAGGACTGGACAACTGGGTGGATATGGAAGGGGAGGGAAAATGAGGAGTGGAAAATGGCACTTAGGTTTCAAGCCTAGAGGAGGGGGGGTGGACTGGGACAGTTTTAGGGAAATCGGGAAAAGGCAAGGGATTTTGTGATTAAGATTTCTGTAAGATCTAATTTGAGGTATCTAATAATCAGCTGGAGATGTGAGACTAGAAGTTACAAGGGAACTTAGGGATAGGCAAGTAGATGTAAGAGTTATTTGCCCTAGAGATAAAATACAGGATTAGAAAGTAAACTAATTCTATTGAAGTAAAGTTATCAAAATTTTGAGGGAGGAGAAAGACTGAGTCCTAGAATTGAAGTCTGGCTCCAGTTTATGGGAAAACAGACCTGGTATCAGAGAGTACAGTGGCTCTGTATTTGTCTATCTGATCACACAGCCTGTAGAAAATGGCAGATCTAGGGATTTGATTATCCAATTCAACAAGCATTTACATTTTTATACATATATATTATATGTGTGTATACACATGCATACAAACATAGACACATATACATGTATATATACATATATGACATTTTTATGTTCAAAATACATGCATAAATAGTTTTCAACATTCACCGTTGCAAAACCTTATATCCCCCAATTTTTTCTCCCTTCTTTCCTCTCCTCTAGATGGCAAGTAATATATGTTAAGCATGTGCAAATATATATGCTAAAAAATATGTTGAACATGTGCAATTCTTCTACACATATTTCCACAATTATTATACGGCACAAGAAAAATCAGATTAAAAAGGAAAAAAAAATATATAAGAAAACAAAATACAAGTGAACAACAATAAAAAAGTATAAATACCATGTTGTAACCCATACTCAGTCTCTACAGTTCTCTCTCTGGGTATAGAGGGCTCTCTCCAACACAAGTCTATTGGAATTAGCCTGAATCACCTTATTGTTAAAAAGAGCCACATCCATCAGAATTGATCATTGTATAATATTGATGCTGTTGTGTACAATGATCTCCTGGTTCTACTCATTTCACTCAGCATCAGTTCATGTCAGTCTCTCCAGGTCTTTCTGAATCATCCTGCTGATCTTTTCTTAAAGAAAAATAATATTCCATTACCTTCCGATGCCAACTTATTCAGCCATTCTCTAACGGATGGGCAGCCACTCAGATTCCAGTTCCTTGTCAACAGAAATTTATCAAATGCCTTGTATGTGTAAGGCACTGTGCCAGGTACCAAGACAAGAAGATGAGATTGTCCTGCCTACAAGGAATTTACTCTTTTGGTGGTAGGTGAAAAGCGCCTTAGAACAAGGGGAAAAATAAGTTCCCATAAGCCAATTTGAAGAGAGGGAGAGAGAGAAATAACTCTGTGGGGAATTGGGAGTGGCTTACTGAAAGCAGTGGTACGATTGGGAGTCACCATTGAAAAGGGAATGCTTTTCCAGCTTATGTCAAATCCTGGGAGAAGAAGATGCATATTAATTAGAAGAAACAAGGCAAAATGCATGAGTTATTAAGACCAGTCCACAAAAGTCAATGAAAGTCAGGTTGTGACAGTTTGTATTTTATCCTAGAAGCAATACTTGAAGATTTTTGATTGACAGTGATTAAGCCTGTGTTTTAGGAATATTAATTTGCATAAAGAATAGATTGGAGAAGATAAACTGGATGAAGACAGCTATTATTCTAACCCCGATGAGGGATGGTGAGGTCCTGGAATAGCTGGGAGAATGACAAGGAGTTAGGTGGAATAGATGTGAAGGTAGTAGTAGCAGTAGCAGCAGTAATTCTAATAATTTATATAGAATTTTAAAGTTAAAATTGCTTTACATTTATCATCTCATTTGAACCTCAAGACAAACTTGTGATAATAGTATTAGAATTATTCCCATTTTTCAGATAAGGAAAGAAATTTCTCAAACTTTGGTTCTCAGTATCTTTATACTATCAAACATTGTTGAAGACCTGCCCAAGAAGTTTTTATTTATGTGGCTTATATTTATAGATATCTATCATCTTAGAAATAAAACTGATTTTGAACATATAGACCTTCTACAGAGGGTTTCAGAGAACCCCAGGATTCTTGAGACCAAACTTTGAGACCTGCTCAATTTCACAAAGCTAGTGTCTCAGGCAGGATCAAACCATCTTTTTGACTCCAAGTCCCTCAGTCTATCCTCTTCAACATCTAAGAATCAACATGGTACTCTCTGATATGGGGTAAAAATTCAGAAGACATAATATCATTTCTTGGGTGTCTTTTAGAAGTACCTAGGTTCTTAGCACTTAGCTTCAAGTTATTAAAATTCCATTTTTAAGAAGGGAATTGTGCAGGGGGTGATAGAGATTGAAATTAATTCTAGAAGAAGAGAACTTGGAAAAATATGAATGATGTTCTATGAATTATTCCGATTCTCAGAGATTTTTGTAGCTCAAAATAGTGGTTCTCCAAGGTACTAGCATAGGCAATGTCATTGAAGACACAGCCAGTTGTTAATTTCTTTCCTAAGGGACCAGTTCTTTGTTTTCACTTTAATGTGATAATATTGTTTAATAAATCTGAGTGGCTTCATTTTGGCACTCTTATTTTGTCTGAGCGATCGGCAAGGTTAGAGAGTAACAATCTAAAACACACTCGCGCCAGTTAAAATATTGCCCATAAAATCTCCAAGAAAATGAAGTATTGAACAAATTAAATTCATTGATCAAAATTTAGATGCTACCCTATAAGGACATTTCTATAGCTCTGTCACATCCCCAGGCTCTCCCTTCCCCTCACCACCAAAAAAACCTCCAAAACAAAACATTAAGCAAACGATTTATATTTGAGAGACTTTAGATGATATAGTCATAAATATTTTCCTGACATATTAGTGGGTGTACAAGGAAAATCCTCACTGTTTTAATTAGTTTGCAAGCTGAGATGAAAGTGGGTGATTGGCAACACTTGGGAGATGTTGAATATTTCAATTCTGAAGGATGAGTGTGATGTTTCTTTTATAAAGGCCAACATTTTGTCTTTGCATGAGTAGATCAGTTCTAATTATTCATTACAGGTGGAATAAAAAGTTGACTTCTATGGAACCTATGGGGAGTTCTTTTGGGATTGAGGGCGATGCACATATCATGGCTGTTTACAAAGAGTTGTGAGAAAAATAGTCAATATTCATGGGGCATATTTTTGTAAACTTTGAACACAGAATACTCAAGATTGTGAATGCTGATTTGAAGTAGATTTGCATTTCATTTTTGCTGTTGGATGACATCTGAAGTGTCACTGGCACCTGTCTTTAAGGGATTCAAATAATTTCTAAGGGATTGTCTAATGCATATTTGAAACATTTGGGTGAGAGGAGTGTTATTTGCAGTTTCATCTTTTCAAAAACTATTTATTTTTAAACAGTTTTTAAAAAGTTTTGAATTCTAAATTCTGTCTCCCCCTTTGGATTCTCTCCCACTCACTTAAAAAACAAGTAACCTGATATCAATTATACATGTGATATCATATGAAACATATTCCTGTATTAGTTATATTTCAAAAAAAGCATGAAAAATGAAGGAAGAAAATTATACTTCAATTTTGACTCAGAATTCATCAATCCTCCCTCTGGAAGTAGATAGCATTTCTTCATCATAAATCCTTTGGGATTGTCTTGGATCAACACATGACTCGGAGTAGCCAAATCTTTCATATGATCCTTGTTACAACATTGCTGTTGCTGTGTACAATGTTCTCCTGATTCTGCTCCCTTTCCCTTGGATCCAATTTCTATGTCTTGCCATATTTTTCTGAAACCACCATTTCTTCATTTTCCACAGCACGATAGAATTTCATCACAATCATATGTCACAACTTGTTCTCTGCCATTTCCCAATTGATGAGTATCCCCTTGATTTCAAATTTTCTTACCACCCATGGAGTTTAGAAATATATATATATTTTTTGTCTCTTTAGCATATAGGCCTAGTAGTAGGATCGCAATGTTAAAGAGAACACATAGTTTTATGGACCTTTTATTGTAGTTCCCAATTGTTTTCCAGAATGGCTAGCCTGGTTCACAACTCCATCATTGGTCAAATTCTAATAAGCATAAGACAGTACCTTAGAGTTGTTTTAATTTGTTGTTCAGTTATTTTTCAGTCATATCCAACTCTCTCTGACTCCATTTGGGATCTCTTTACAAAGATACTGGAGTGATTGGCCATTTCCTTCTTTAGCTCATTTTCCAGATGAGGAAACTGAGGCAACTAGGGTGAAATGACTTGCCCAGGGTTATACAACTAGTAAGTTTCTGAGACTGGATTTGAATTCAATTCTTCCTGATTCCAGATCTGTTGCTCTATCTATTATATCATTTAGCTCCCCTGTTTTAATTTTCATTTCTCTAATTAATAATGATTTAGAGCATTTTAAAAATTAATTATTCATAGCTTTGATTTTTTTCTTCTGAAAACAGCCTGTTTGTATTCTGAAATCACTTATCAATTGGAGAATGATTCTTTATATATAGAAGTTTGACTTAGTCCCATATTCAGTATATATTTGAATAATGTAGTTTTTATCAGAGAAACTTGCTATAAATATTTTTGATATTACTTCACTGTCAGTGGTGCTTTTTTTTTTTTAAGCAAAATGTGGTTTCCCTGATTATCTTTTAAAGTTACATCTATTTTTGCTTTTGCTTTATTTAAGATCACAGTCACTAACCTTGCTTTAACTTCAGCTAAAGCATATTAGATTCTGTTACAGCCCTGTATTTTAACTCTGTGTGTCTTTCATTTTCAAGGGTGTCTTATAAATAACATATTGATGGATTCTGGTTTCTATTCCATTCTGCTATCTACTTCTGTTTTTGGATAAGCTCATTCCATTCCCATTCCCAGGTATGATTACCAATCGTGCATTTCCCTCCATCCCATTATCCTCCATTTCTCTCTTTATTCTGCCTTCCTCAAAAGTTTCTTTTACTTCTAACCACTGCTCTTTATCTGCTCTCACCTTTATCATCCCTAGCACTTTCTTTTATCCCATTTCTCTCCTATTTTCCATATAGATAAGTTACATTTCTATACACATATACATACTCAGTGTGCATGTACACACATGCATATGAGTGCGCGCACATACACACACACAGGCACTCTTTTACCTTCTTTGAACCAGTTGTAATTTAAACATTGAATGCTACCCTCCTCCCCTGTTTTTTGTTTTTTTCCATTGTAGACTTCCATCAGAACTCCACCCTGGTGTTATAGATTTTTCCTGCTGACCTCTTCAGTTTTCATAGATAAGAAAAAAGTCTCTCATCCCAACTTTTCTTTTAATAATAGCTTTTTGTTTTCAAAATATATGCAAAGATAGTCTTCAACATTCACCCTTGCAAAACCTTGTGTTACAAATTTTTTCTCCTTCCCTTCTTCCCACCTTCTTCCTTAGACAGCAAGTAATCCAATATGTATTAAAGATGTACAATTCTTCTATACATATTCCCATATTTATAATGTTGCACAAGAAAAATCAGATCAAAAAAAGAGAGAGAAAACAAAAAACAAACAACAACAACAAAAAGAATGCAATACTATGTTGTGGTGCACATTCAGTCTCCATAGTTCTCTCTCTGGATACAGATGGCTATCTCCATGAGTTCCATCTTGGTTAAAATCCTACCTTCTTCAAGAAGCCTTTTCCAATTCTCCTTTAGTTTCCTCTGACATTCTCCCCAATTTATCCTGTTTTTATTTCAATGGTACAATGATGTTTACCATTGTCTCCCTCATTAGATGGCGAGTTCTTTGGGAGCAGGGATGATTTTATGCTTTTCTTTATATCCTACAATATCTGAGGCATAGTAGTTGCTTAAGAAATGCATTTCTTAATTTGATTGTTGAAGTATTCAATTTTTAAATGATAATTTTTGGTAATTTTGAAATATCCCTTTGTATTTGTTTAGTAATATATGCATTTGATTTATTTTTTTATTTTATTTATTTATAATATATTGTATTGCTGGGGTGGGGCTTCAAGGAGAAATACAGCAGTAATTCTAAGGCCCCCAGACTTTAGTAGTACTATTGTCCTAACAATATCTTTGTCTCCTGGCTTTAGGAATACTATTGTATAGTCCTAGAAACTTTCCTGACTGCCAGATAACAATCTGTTGCTCAGTGATAAAAGGATTTCTGGAACATATGGTGAAGATGCATACCAGACCACTACTCAGTTCTATCTCTGAGATATAAAATCAGCATATCAGTGACAGGAAGAACCAGATCTCTCTTCCTATAAATCCTTCTTCTTACTCTTGATTCTTTGCTAAATCTTTTTGGAACTTAGCCATTTCTATTGATATTACAATTACAATAAATTTGCCCCTTGACTTGGAAATGAGTTCAAGCTTGCAAATTCTTTTGAGACACTTCACAACATTGCTCTGTGACCCTACCCTTTTGAACCTCAACAATATTACATAATATATTAAAAATATATTATTTATTAGATGTCTACCTATTATATGCCAGAAATTCTGTTTTAATGAAGATATTTTAGGTGGGGAGGAGAAGAATAAATAAAGGAGGTATGGAGTTGCCTATGAAAAATGCCTAATGGTGATATTTAGATCCCCCTGAAATGGAACTGAGAAGCCACAAAATGTCTTCTAGACAACTATGCCCTTGGGTTTACTCCTTTTATTGTTGCCTGAGCTCCACTCCTCACCCTGGAGACTTCTTTTGCCATCTTGCCTCAGAAGCATTTGCTCCTGGGAAAACCCTCTCTGCCCTATGTATAATCTTCTCACTAGTAAGACTGATCCCTCCAACTGCAGGTTCTTTTCTCTGTATTATGTTTCTTCCCAGAATCTGGATTTTTAGGAAGTGTTCTGGCTAACCACAACCATGTCTTCATTTTGCTTTTTACTTTCCTCTGACCCCACTGGGGTACCTTTCCCCAAAGTAGCCTTCTTTATCTCAGTAGTAATAAATAAATGAAGGAATGGACAAACCAAAGCAAAGCAAAAGATGTTTCCATTGCTTTTCCCTTTTTGTTCTTGACTAGAATGTAAGCTCCCTGAGGGCAGGATTGTATTGTTTTTGTGGCTGTATCCCTAAAGCGAGCACAACACACCCTGGGCGTCCTAGAAGCTGGTTGAGCTGGATTTCATTGTTGATCATTTAAAATCCTGCAGTTCTTTTTAAAAAAAGAAATGGCCAAGAAGCGAATGTTACCATGAGAATGGAGCAGCTCCAGAAAGTATTCTGTGCTTTGTAGTCTGTAGCACAGGGGCTGCAAACGATGTGTGTTTTTGAAATTGCCAGCCATTAGCAGGTAATGAAGTTGTTGTGGAGCCACATAAACATGTTCCATCGAGATGTGATGAGATTGGCGCTGGAACTGGCAGACAGTATTTTTACATTGTTGGAACAACATTTACTATGGATGAGTTCCCCAGGATGGTCAAACGAAAATTAAAATGCAAGTCAATATGCCTCAGACATTTAAAAAAAGGCTGCAAATTCTTCCAGGAGAGGGCCTGAGTGCTTTTCCGAAATACATCCAGCACAGGCCCCCAAAGCAGGAAATCAACAGGAAAGATAATGTCTTTGGTGCCCGGAGCCTCTGGCTCTCCCTTTCTCTCCATGAGAACCTCCAGTTAATTCAGCTGGTGAAACTCAGGTGCTTCAAGGTCAAGGTCACATTCCTCTGCAGCCTGTTAGCCAGCTTCCCCTTCCACAGGCAAAGGCCACATCCTGGAACTCGGCCCCCCTCCTCAAATACCTGGGGCTGGCCCTGGGGAGGAAGTAGACAGAGCCCTTCCTGCTTCCTGGGAGGGGGCTGAGCCTTCCCTTAGGGCTCAGACCCTAACTAGGCTGAAGTAGTTCTGTCATCTCCATTTAGAAGTGATTGAAATGGATTCTGACCAGGAACCACAGGAAGAAGTCAAGCAGAATGTATGGGAGCCAAGGGAAGGTATGGCATCTGGAAATGCTGCCAAGCTCTGACCCAAAGGAAAATATGGGGGATCCACAGCCTGGCCCTGGAGGCCAGACTAAACAAAAGTAGGGTGCCCCAGAGGCCTCCGTCTCACTTCCATACATCTACACACTGAACATATATATGTACATGTATATATGTATATATTCATGTATATAATACACACATTATATCTAAATATATAGGTATATGCATATGCACTCATGTATATAGCGTACACATTATATCTATATATAGGTATATACATTCATATATATATATAATAAACACATCATATCTAAATATATACACATGATATACAAACATAATTATATATTCTATATACATACATGTGTATATATTTATATATCTGTGTATAGAGAGGATTTGAGGAGGGAATAGGGAGAAAGACAAATAGAGCAAGATAGATAAAGAGAGAGGCAGAGATAGAAGAAGAAAAAGGCATAAAAAGATTAAGATTCAAAGGAGACCCCAAAAATGTTGGGACTCCAGACCAGTGTTATGACTCGAAAGAATTTGCAGGCTCAGACCCATCTCCAAGACAAGGGCCAAGGTTTATTATAATTTAAATGCCAATTAAAACAGGCTAAATTCCAAAGAATTTAGCAAAGAACCAAGAGCAAGAAGATACAATTATAAGAAAAAGTAAGAGATCAAGTGCTTCATGTCACTAATATACTAATTTTATGGCTTAGCGATGGAGCTGAATAATGGTCTGATGTGCACCTTATTATTGTCTCAGAAGCTTAAGCTTAGTGGATCTACAGCTCTCCTAAGGGCAAGGAACCTAAGAGTGATTGATCAACAGATCTGACAGCTGTCAATGTTTGGGGAACTCCAGTATTCCCAAGGTCAGGAGATCTTAGGGTTACAGCTATATCTCCCTTAGAACCCCATTAAGATTACAATTGTAAATAATTAAAAGAAGTTCCTTGTTGGAAACTCCCTATGCTGACAAGATTATATAGTCTATAAAAGTAAATGTATATACATATTTTTAGAGAGACAAAGACAGAGGGATCACACGTGAATAGCTAAGAAGGAAGAAGCATTTCATAAAGAGCTAGAGTCTGTCAGGAGGATCTGGGTTCAAATTCTGATTTTCATACATGGTTGATTATCGTCCTTCGTACTGGAAGAAAAGCAGAATGACTTTACTCTGTTAGAGTCGAGTATCCGGCTGTGGCTGATCAGACCGATAAGAGCTCGGGATGCTCTGCCACAGGTTGGACATAAATAATCCCTATGAATATTTGGAGTGGATTCTCCAACTTTGAACATCTCAGGTTTCCTCTGGGCTAATTCAGTTCCGCTTCAGTCCTAGAGCACAGCACCTTCTCTGATGAGATCAAGAAATTTGCTGAGATTCTAAATTGTGGAGAAAGTGCTAAGCCACGCTCCCTGAGAAGGTGAAACCTTGGGAGTTCCTGGTCTCAGTGAAATCACAGGTCCAAATAAAGATGGACCACTTTCCCTTGCACCAATGAAATCAACTACTGATTTGTAAACTACCTCCACTAATGCACACAATGGACTCATCTATACTGTATGTTCTTTGGGCCAGAATCGCCAGTCTCGGGGAGATGGAAATAAAAAGTTAAATGACCAGCCTACACTCATATAGGCTGTATGTGCCCATCAGAGACAAAACTTGAATTCAGTTCTTTATCACTCCAAATCCAACTACTTTGCTCATCAGGACTGCACGGATTTAACGACATCTGATAAACAACACAAGAAAACTATCATTAAGTTGCTTTTTAAAGAGGAAATTCAGAAACATAAAAATAGAGCAATCATAATTACTAGTCTTTTTATTCTTTCTTTACTGCCGCAGTAGATAACCCATCATTATTTGTGGAATGATTCCTTGGTTATTTTCTAGCAGGCTTCCATTACAAAACTCGGGGGATTTGTTTTGTTAAACAATAATTTAGAAAGACAACATTTCAGCTATACCACTTAAAACAATGAAATTAGTCATGGTCCCCCCCCCCCCCCTCCAACTCTAGTTATTTAATCTTTTTAAAGGGGGCAGTGAAAAGCAGACTGGATTAGGATAGAGGGGACCTGGATTCAAATCCCACTTAGACCATTTGTCACTTTCGTTTCCTTAAAATGTCACTTGGCTTCTCTGGGGCTCCATTCTCTCTTATCAGATGAGGAGGATTAGACAAGAAAATCTCTACCATTCTTCTTGTGGCTTCTTATGTGTCACTTCTGTGAGTACCAAAGAACCACCAGATCAGATGCTTTTTTTCTTTTTTTTTTTAATTTGGCATTTAGGGGAGAAAACGGAAATTGTCTGTAAAAATATTTAAAGTATTTTCATTTGAACTGTGATCTTATCATTTTGAGTATTCCTCCCAACTGTGCAGATTGCCAACTATCCATGCCGCCCTTCCTGTGTTATTCTTCTCAATGTCTGCCTTTAAATTTCTGTTAGGAATTCACCTGAGGCAGAGGGCTATCCTCACATTCCTATGATATCCTAAGCTTCCCAGTGGAGCAGGGTTCTCTCTCCATTCCATAGTCCTTATTTTCATCACATCAATATCCTATCTTTGGTCAAGTGTTCTTGGGATGACAGCCTTAAATTCCGTTCTTCCCAATTTATCTGTAATGTCATATCTCACTTTTCCTACTACGTGGACAGCTCAGTTGTCCTCTGGATGATTTTTCACTTTCAATTCTTGGAACGGTTCTAATCAAGAGCTGCAAAATTTATACCTGATAGAATATGGTTGCTATACAGAAGCTTTATTTCAACAAGTTTAGGCTCAAACTTTAAAGAAGTTGCCTCTTCCCAAAATTAATAGGACACAGTTGTTTAAAAAAAAACACCAAAAAACCTCCAAACAAACAAAAAATGGGAGAGGGATGAGATAGTTGGAGATGTGCTCTGTTCTTTCTTGCATTTTCCCAAGATGGAGCCATTTCAAGAGATAGAAATGGAAAAACACTGAGTAAGTTGGTACAAAAAACCACTTTGGAGTCCTTGGGAAATAGTTTTTATTGTTGATATGGGAGCTTGATAAATTTATCTAAACAATAGCCCTGAAATCTCATTTCTCCCTAGAGCTGAAGTTATTAAGAATTATAATAGGTGGAAATACACACCTGGGTCACAGAGGTGTTAAATAATAGAGGATATCTGGACAATATTCCATCCTGACGTTTTTTGGCTCTAAAAATGTTACCAGGAGCACGATGCCCAGAATCTTATTTTATTTCTTATTTTGGGTGATCTTCTGGCCCTCCCCAACCAAAACTACTGATACCATTCTCCCTATTTCTTTACCAGAATCTTGGTTTATTTAGGCAACTAAAGAAAGGTGGGGGGAAAAAAACAAAACATGGAATTTGGACCCATTAGACCTGTGTTCAAATCCTCCCTGTTTTATTTGAGGACTTCTTTTACTTGGGGACTTGGACCTCAGTTGCACTAAATGTATTAAGATTCCCTTCCAGCCATAAATTTGTTTATTACCACCAACAGGCTATAGATTTGTAAGAAATTAAGATAAACAAAATGCTGAGAAATGTCCCCTTCAGCTCCATCTTAGGAATCCAGAGACTTTTTTTTTTTCATATAATCAGAACCTTTTAAAATTGGAAGTGGCTAGACATGGAAAGGACTCTTATCAAGTCCTCTAGCCTTTGAAGATTTTCAATTTAAAAATGTTTTTACTGATATCCTTTACTTTTATGGCAACCATATTGCCCCTAGTACCTCTCCCCCTTTCCTTCCCAGTCATTCATTACAACAAGGAGGAAAAAAAAATATCAGCAAAACTGATCAAAACATTGGAAGCAAGTGGATTTCAAGCAGTGGATAGAGCACTGGATCTGGGGTAATGTTAAGGAAGACCTGAATTCAAACTCAGAGCCTTGGACACTTGACACTTAATCAGTTGTGTGACCCGATGCAAATCGCTTACCTGCCTCATAAACACCTTCCTTCCCAAACAACCACTCACCCAACATAAATCAATTCATTTGGAAAAAACAAAAACCTAGCTGTCTTGGTCATATCCTGTAGCTGTGGAGCCCCCATCTCTTCCAAAGAGGGGGGGGGGGGAGGACTCTCATGTTTCTTTTTTGTGGCCAAGCTTGTCCTGGTAATTTATTTAAGGTGTTTGTTAAGGTGTTAAAAGTTGTTGTGGAGGTAGGGTTTTATAGCCTTTCCCTTTTCTCCTTCCCTTTCCTTTTCCTTTCCTCCCTTTCATTATGTTTTTGCCATAAAAAGTAGCATAGAGTAGTAGAAGGAAAAGTAGGTCATTGAATTTTGATGTACTTAAAACCTTTAAAAAAAAAAAAAAACACTTGTTTTGCCAGATAAGTTTTGGCAGTTATTCTCCCTCTTGCCCAGAAACATACTCCAGAAGCTTGGCTTTGGGAGCTGCTGTTACCATCACCACTGGAGGTTCTCACTTCTGGCTATGGACAGCCAGCAGCCAATGTCATGGGTAGCACATGCAGAGTGACTTACTGCCAGCTTTCAGTGCACAGTAGACATGAGGAAGGAAGATAACACCCAGGAAATCCAAAACCTTATTTAAGTTGTATGGCTAAAGAAATCAGTTTGAGAGTGAAGAAGTCCCTAGTTCAGTCCTTCACTCCCATATACGATCACTGTGGGATCAGAAATGAATTGTTTACGCCCTCAGTGATCTCAGAAAGTTTCTAAGACTGTAGGTCACAGTTTGATTCTAAATATTCCTTGGTGTAGAATTTCTACAATCTGGGTTTCCTTTCAGTGGTGATATTCAAGTTCTAGACTAAGGCCACACATAGTCAGATATGTAATTTTAAGGTCAACTCTTTTCTTGATCTGAATGGCAAGGAAAAGAGGAATACCTTGATTTACTTACCAAATAATTGAGAATTTAATTCATTTCTATTGACTATCGAGACTTTCCCCTTCTAGAATTTCCTCCTAATTAGAAATCAGAGCCAGTATCAGAAAAGGTGCAGGATTTAAGATCCTCACATATTTTCCCTCCAACTTTTTCAGATACCCCAATTTATAAAAGACACGAGTTTGGTGAGAATCAAGTCTCACAATTTCTGTTTATTATAAAAAAATGTAATCAGGTGACATTGAAAGATGAAATAACATGACATGGAATCAGGGACATATGCAAGAAATTTTCTTTATCATTATGGAATCCCAGAAATAGTTACAGGCCATAGGAAAATGTGGAAGGGGGAGGCTACTCCCTCTAGAACTTCCTCCTCCTGTCACTGGCTGTCTGGGCTAATTACTAGCCCACAGTGGTTTTAATTAGTCATGACATCATGTCTGCCGGTTTTAGAGTCAGAGGTCCTAAGATCAAAGCCTGGACTTAGCAATCACAAGACTGGACTGGACAGGTCATTCCCTTTTCTCTTCTGGAAAATGAACAATTTGAATGAGATGACCCTTGAGGTCTCTTTTAGTCCTCAAGCTAAGATTCTATAATGCTATAAAAATGCAGAATGACCAATCAACCAGTGACAGTGGACATGATCAATGTTTATGGAGAACCTGTCCTCCTCCCTTTCCCTTCCACTAGGATGCTCCCAGCAACATCAGTGGCTCCCAATTCTATGGAATTAATAGTAGGGAATCTTTTGATTGTATCTTAATAGCATGACCTTGTTAGCTTGCCATTGCTTAGAAGGGATCTGGCTGAGCTGCAGACATGCCCCAGTGGGATTCCTTGACCATAGGGAATCACAGAAAAGCAGCTTACTCATTTCAGTACAGATTAAACGAAACTTATTATTGATTCTGGGAAATTTCTGATTGCTTCTACAATAAAGTGGTCAGGCAAGCCTCTGGGAAAGTTGAACAAAAGTGAATCTTACACAAAAGTTCTGGATTAAAGCT
This sequence comes from Antechinus flavipes, assembly GCF_016432865.1. Classification (NCBI taxonomy): domain Eukaryota; kingdom Metazoa; phylum Chordata; class Mammalia; order Dasyuromorphia; family Dasyuridae; genus Antechinus; species Antechinus flavipes. Next base: position 13,991,229 of record NC_067400.1, on the reverse strand, counting down.
TTTTTGCCAATATGAATTTCTTTTTAAAAAAAAGTCTCAAATTTTAATCTGTACACTACTTTACAGATGTTGGTTTACAGATGTTTCCTTAATGTAAAGAAAGTTTCATATCTCAATCTGAAATGCTAATCCCCGGTAGTGGATCAGTGATCATATCCATTTCTCTCTATACGTATATATAGATATAGCAGTTACTTTTTCATACACATAGTTAATAATTAAATATAAAAATTATGCTTTATACATTACTACAAATCTTTTAAAAAGACCAAGTCTAGAGAGAACAAGAAATTTTGGGGGGGAGGGGGAAGGAATTGCAAGAGGATTCTCAATATCTCAGCCAACAATTTCATTTCTTAATTGAATATGATTATGGCCTTGGAATTAAAAAAAAAAAGATTACAGGAATAATGACTTCTTTTTAAAATTGCTTCAAGCCCCAATTGCTCACTCTCAGAAGAATTCTTTGAAGAGGTTTGAGTGAGGGCATTGCTGAATCAGGAAGAAAAATCCAATACTTTATATTTAAAGAGGTGGCAGGACCTATTTCCCTGTTGTGTCCTTATTAGACAGCTGTTATCCTGCCATATTCTTTGACATTTTCTTCCTCCCTTTGATTAAAAATACTTCTCTACATTCATAGACGATTAACCCTGTTCCCAAGTGAGAATATTCATTCTGTTGACCAAATGGGAAACAGGCATTAACGGAAAGCCATAATTCCAGAGTAAAGCATTATGTACACAGTGGTGATAGGTTTGATGGTTATTAACCTGGATCCTCCTTCATTCTTTTGGGAACAACTCACATACAATTTTGGCTGCAGTCACTTTCCTTAACTTGAAATTAAAATCTTGAAGCATTTCCCCCTTCTCAGTTATTCACCCTCGTGTAATAGAGTGAGTTTGGTGCACAGATTTTATGTTTTTCCTCCTGTACAAAGTTCCAGATTTCTGCTGCCTTCCACCTTTGTTACTTCTTTTGGGAATCACCACACCCGACATTTCTTTTCTGGATTCATATATTCATTCTTACGGCATTTGAAGGCTTCTGAAAATTCTGGGGAGTTCTGCAAAGTTCCTATGATCCTTCAAAATAAAACAGAAAGCACTATCAGTGATGTGTCTAAACCCTTGGATAATGATTGGTCTTTCATGGAGTATTCTTTAAAATAAAAAAAGCCAAATTGCTTTTACCATTCTGATCTAAACATTCAATCAATTCTAGATTCAAGTACACAAGCAAAGCAACATCCTTTTGATTCTATAGTTAAAGATGTGTTATTCACTAGCACGGGTCATCACAGTTCTTTCTTGGAAGAAAGTTTTCATGAAGTGTTGTAGCAGCAAGGAGGGTGGGGATGAGTGGGGGAGGCAAGCAAAAAACTCATTTCCTGATAGGATCAAGCTTGTTTTGATAATGACCTTCTCCAATCTCAGCCAAGCAGGACCTCAATAATAGACTGAGCCTTTCCTTTGAAACTTTATAGCCTGATGAGATGCAATAGGAACTTGTACTTCTTTCAAATATAATTCTGCAGTCCTTGGGCCATCCTCATATCATAGGGAGCTATCTTGGAGGAAGATTGCACAATTTGTGATGTTGGAAAGTCTCAAAGACATCATAATAGGGGCTAATTAAATGTCAGCAGTAATTACCATGGCATCTACGAGACTAACCAAATCCCAAAATATTATTTATAAATGAAATGGATCTTGGGCTAATAGAGCTAGCTAGATGGCACATTGGGTGGGTGGCGTTGAAGCCCAAGTTCCAATACTGCTGCAGACCTTTGCTAGCTTTTTGACCCTGGACAAGTCCCTTGCATCCCTCAACCTCAGTTCCCTCATCTGGAAAATTATGATAACATCAACCTCACAGGATTGTTATACTGAACAAATGAGAAAAATTGGAAAGGCTCTACAATTAAGAATGCTATATGATTGCTAGGTATATTTTAAAATTCATTATTAATTTATTATTATTATTATTAGTGTTGGTGGTAGTAGCAAAAAAAAAAATTAAGAAAAAGAAAAAGCTTTTGTGGGAAGTGAAAATAGAAGATGCTTCAGGGAGGGGTTTCCCTGAGCATGCAAAGTTTCTCATAAAGCAACGGACAGAAACCCTACCTGACAATATCACCTGAGTCATATTGGATGCTTTAATACATGTCTGACTTAGAGAACTAGAAACTAAATTTTAAATAAAAAGATGATTGTATATGCCCAAAATTCAGATTTACTAAGGAAAAATAAAGGTTTCCCCCAAACAACAGGCAGTTATATTCACTTAGATATTAGAAGAACCATGGTAAATATTTCTTATGAATTAAAAGTATAAATTTGAGAAAGAAAAAGGCTGGCCAAGTAGTTCCATCTGGGAGATGTAGATCCAAAAGGCATTTGATTGTGGGTTTGATGGTAAAGTAAAGATATTTAGAATCACTTTGACAAAGTAATCACTTAACCTCTCAGCCTTAAAGAGCTTATACATGGAAAGTAATAGGACCTAGCTTTGAGGCTTGTTTCAAAATCCAATGAAATAAATAACTATTAAAGGGCTTTAACCTTTAATTTTGCTATTCTACATTCATCTTGCAGCAATGTCCTCTCTGTTTGCAGGGGAAATCTGGTGAGCCTGGAAATTTCTAACCTATTGCTCCATCTTCCAAAATGTATCTAGGAAGTACTTTGTAATCCTTAAAAAGCTATAATCATGGGGATCTATATTAATGAAATCTGGATCTCTTAGATCCTACCCGAATGACCTTGAGATAAGTCCTTGTTTTTGGTTTCCTTCTTTCTGCTTTATAAATCTAGGATCCTGTGAGGAATGAGCTAGTCATAGGTTGGGTATGGTAAAAATGATTTAGCAATATTTCCATTCCGATGACAAACACATTTCTCCTTTATTTCTGAAGATAGGGGTGATTACAGCCTAGACTTATAAAACTCTTCCATGTGTTGGAGAAAGATTTTCACATCGATCACTAGTATATAGCTCTTCAACAACAACTTAATGTCTAAAACTTTTTCTGGGGCCTTTAAAACATGGTGGTTTTTTTTTTTTTTTTTTTTTTTTTTTTTAAGAAAGGGGTAGAACCAGGAAGCAGCCCATTTCCAAAACTAAATGGAACTTCAACCTTTGCCAAGGAAATCCTTTTACCTCTAGAGAAAATAATGATTTCCTTGGCAAAAGTTTGGCATTCCATTGACTCTTAAAAAAATACAACCCTTTTCTGAAGTGAATGGGAAATATTCACAGAAAGGAACATGCAGGGTCAGGCCCAAGGGAAATAACTTTCCAACTAAATAATAAAATAATACCTTCAGTTTTGGGGGTTTTAAAAAATGTGTATATACAGTAACACCTCATTTGTTCAGAGGTCACCAATCTGGCAACCTCAACCATTTGGAACCCATCCAAGGACAGGAAACAAGGAAACAACACAAAGGCCTCCGAGTTGTCACCAGAGGTGTTATAAATCCACATCCTAAAATTCATGAACTTTGCTTAAAGAAGAACCTTGTCCACCTCAGTGCCTTCATTCTCTTATTTTGCAAATGATTCCGAGAGGCTGGGTTCTCAAGGAAAGTTGGAGATAAATAGTTATATTCCTTTTTGGCAGAGAGAGAACTGCAGATCCCCAGGTCTGCAAATGGTAGGGCTGACTGTGTCATGAATGTGTCCTGGTTCCTGAAATCCTCATCTATATCCTCCGTCTGTTCTAGCAGTCTGTTGTATACTGTAGCACCAAATGAGCATTTATTTCTCTTATCATTGCTAGTCAGCTAAATGCCTGCTATCATGCTCGGATCTGCAATTTGCTTTCTGGCTTTCCTCATATCATCAGTGCATCATTTTAAAATAGATGATATTAATCCAGCATTATCTTTAGTCATTCTGTCTCTTTTGGTGAGATATCCTATTCAAAAGATTTAGTCCTAACTCTGAGGTACCACTGCATATCTCTCAGATAAGATGACAGGAAAAGTTAATATAAATATTGGAGATGTGGGAAAACTAAGACACTAATGCATTGTTGGTGGAGTTGTTATCGAGCCATTCTAGAGAGTAATTTGGAACTATGCCCAAAGGGCTATCAAACTATTCATAACCTTTGCTCAGGCATTATTTCTACTGGGCTTATATCCCAAAGAGATCTTGAAGAAGGGAAAGGGACCCATATGTGCCAAAATGTGGCAACCCTTTTTGTAGTGGCAAGAAACTGGAAATTGAATACCTATTAGCTGAAGAACAGATGAATTGTGATATATGAATGTTTTGGAATATTTTTGTTCTATAAGAAACAATCAGCAGGATGATTTCACAGAACCCTTGAGAGATCTACATGAACTGATGCTGAGTGAAATGAGCAGAATCAAGAGATCATTGTACACAGATTTCACATAATCCCAAGATTATTTGATGATCAATTGTGATAAATAATGTGATTCAAGGCAATCCCACAACAGACTTGTGATGGAAAGAAAAATCTGGAGAGTGAAAGCATAGTATTTTTTACCCTTTTTTTCTTTCTCCCCCCCCCTTTAATCTGCTTTTTCTTGCACATCATGATAAATATGAAAATATATTTAGAAGAATTGACCGTCTTTAGCCTATAGTGGATTGCTTGATGTCTAGGGAAGAGATGGAAGGAGGGAGAAAAAATTAGGAGTGCAAGGTTTCGCAAAGGTGTATATTGAAAACTACACATGTATTTGGGGGAAAAAAGCTATTGTAAAAAGGCATAGTCATATTATACAATTTATCTGACTATGTCTTCATAGGTCACTGTTTTTTTTTTTTTTTTTTAATGAATGGGGGTAAACACACTTGGAACCATAATGTGAACAAAGTCAAGTTGTTCCTCTTAGTATTAAGCTGAACCACAATGAAAGTGCCATTGAGAACAAAACCTTGATAGAGATAAGAAATAATGTGTTGCTTGAATGACTTAATGTTGAAAGAGGTATTTTCAGGTCATTTTAAGACAATGTACAAAAAGAAAAGGCCCTGGAAAGCTTTCCATCTATTTATTGATGTGTTCATCTGCCCTGAACAGAACCAGTCACGATTCCTGTCATATGATGTCTCTTTCTTTAACGGTTTCAAAGTCTTTTTGTCTGGATTTCTCCATGATGTAACTTCTCCCCAGGAGTGAGTTACTGGAGTAGATGATCCATGTACAGAGTTTTTATGTTAGCCAATGGATGGAAAGCCATTAGCTTTTTAAAAATTTGCTTTTAGACTCTGCTTAAAATTGCTCTTTGAGAAAGTGATAAGAACAAATTCTGGATTTCTTGCTATGCAAATATTCATAAGTAGTACAGAAGCATAATGGATGCAAGGATGGTCTTCAAGACAAAAAAAGCTGGATTTGTCTGTCCTCTGGTACATACTAATTGGATAATACTGGACAGGTATGAGCTCTTTAATATGCCAGTGACAGATAAATGAGCCTGCATTTGTGGAATAAGTTCTTACTTCCCACACTTAGGAAATCCTAAGTTCAGACTTTTTCATCTTTCCCAAATAAGTGTTATGGGATTCTAAGTAGAGGAGATGGATGAAATGAGCAATCTGTAGTCTTTTGTTCTTTTAGTGCCACAAGCTATTAGCATTAGGAAAGTCATTTTGTCCAACTTCCCACTTACTAATGATGCTGGGCAGTCATCCAATCACTACTCATGGACCTCCAGTGGAATAGGAGCCAGACCCATTGCTGCAGTGTCCTGTTCAGTCATGGCCCAACTTTTTATTAAGGTCCTTTCCTCACAGTCAAAAAATATATATATATATTCCCCCTATAAGTTTTACTCTGACTACAGATCTGATTCCTTTTTTAAGAGCTTCTAATCATGGAATTCCAGTTCCATCCTCTCTTTTGAAATGGTGCAACATTACTAACAGAATTAAAGTAGATATCTTCTAAACCTCTGAAATGGATCATCTTAACGCTCAAGACAAGAATACCATGAATACCCCCTTTGGATCGCTCAAATGCTTTATTCTCTATTTTTGAAATATCAATATATTGGTTTTATATTTGACTCTAAGAACACAAAACTAACTTCACACATAGGTTGATAAGATTTTTCATGGGTCTAGACCAACTTATATATTTAAAAATTGGTTTGATTTCAGTACAGGCAGACTATAGATTTCCTAGTATGTAGAGGGCTAAAACTCTGAGTTGATGCTTTGGGGTGGGACAATCAAGTGCTTACCAATTGGACAATACTCTATTAGCATATCCTTGGAAAATGGCCCTTCCCACTGTCCTGTGATGGCTCAATAATTGGTATATACAGAGAATTGTAGAAGGGACTAGGGGGTGGAGTTAAGGCAAGCCAGAGTCACTTTGGTGGCAGACAAAGAGAAGGAAGGTTCACTTCTACCCCTAAAGACCAAGAATAAAGACTAAGGACTTTTGCTTATCCTGACTCAGGCTAATTCTAAGGCATCCAGGGTGCTAATTCGGTCTTCACACTAGTAGAAGCAAGGGAGCTTAAATATGGAAGACCAATGAGAAGGCTGTTATAACTGTGATTCACCAAGCCATTAATGATCATGAAAAAAAAATAGAGGACCTATTGAGACATAGATAAATTGAATAGCCATTCAATTCAAAACCTACCTATAATTGCCTGGACTGTGAACATCAGTTTTGATAGAGTTGATAGCATATTCTGGCCTGTAGGTCCCGCACCACACCTAGGAACACAAATAGAAAGAACATAGCATGAAAATCAGGATCTCTTCAGAAGATTCTGGTATATTTATTTCCATTTTAAGTTAGGCAGGTAGATGAGAATCATTCCCAGAATTCCTGAAGCAACAATCAACAAAGAACTTAAAAGGGTAGAAAAAGCAATCCCTATCTACCCTTGACCTCATAGGGACAGCAGCTTCACGCTTTATCTGAAGGATAGTCTACTATCCCGAGTTAGCTACTGCCACCATGGCTGAATCCTTATCTGACATCTGGCTTCTTAGGAAATCTCAATTGCAAAAAATTTCCTCTATGTCCATTAAGAATTTGTACACAGTACCTGAGCAAAGTTCAAGAAGAACAACTGGTTGTGGTCAAGGTCAAGTCCAGGAAGTAGCTTCTCTTTCCCATTCTTTTTCACAAAATTCTGATAAGCCTATGTAGTGAATTGACAGAAATAATGTTAGCAAATTTTTACTTACAGCACAAATTTATGTAGTGTTTAAATTTGACATTAAAAAAATAGAATATCCAGAGTGTGGATTTAAACAAAGTTCAAGAACATAAAAATCTTTTTTTACTGTTATTTTCTCCCTTATATTTTCTTTCCCTGAGGCAACTGGGGTTAAGTGACTTGCCCAGGGTCATACAGTTAGGAAGTGCTAAGTGTCTGAGACCAGATTTGAACTCCGGTCCTCCTAACTTCAGGGTTGGTGCTCTTTTCACTGCATCACCTAGCTACCTCTATATTGTTTTTTATTTTCAAATTATATTAACATTCACCCTTGCAGAAACTTGAGTTCCAAATTTTCCTCCCTCCTTTCTCTCTACATATATACATATACATACATAAACACACACACATGCATCTCCATTGTAATCAATGACAGACATTTGCTAATTACTAGGTACATCTAGGACTACATGATAGGTGGTAACAAAACAGGCCATAAGACCTATACCCTGTCCTCAAGGGTTTGAAAATCTAGCTTAAACTGGACCTGTGCTTTATCAGTGATCAAGGTCCAGCCATCCACTGAGTCATTCATCTGACTCAAATAGTCTTAGAAACTTCTTGTATAGATTATAGATTAAGTGTCTTGTCTGGGATCACATAGCCAGGTCTATCTGTCTGGTTTTCAAAGCTGGCACTTTCCACACCTTCTCCCCCTTTTTCTTTTTGAAAATCATTAATTTATCAAGAATAAATAACTAATAGATTTCACAGGTCTACTCTTAGTAAATATACTTACTTAAATCAAATAAGACTTAAAATGCTTTCTAATAGCCTTAAAAACAAGAATTTTCAAGAAGTGAAAAAAAAAACAGTAAGTATACTTCTCTAAATCAAATAAGACTTGAAATGCTTTCTAATAGCCTTAAAGCAATAATTTTCAAGAATGAAATGAAACCAAAAATAACTATCTTTTTAGTAAGAATTAACTACAAATCATTATATTTATTTAAATATAAAATTTTAAAGATATATGTAAATATAGATGTAGCTATATGTATATATATAGAGAGATTGATTGATAGAAATATTTAATTTGAAGGCAATGTCTTTAAAAGGGAAAAAAATGTTTGGCACATTATTTTCTGTTCCCTCTATTTTTTTCTGAATTACTAACAGAATGAAAATGAATGCTGCTTACCCTGTATGCTTGCCCAAGACCTCCATTGTCAGCAATGTTTTCACCTAGAGTGCTGATTCCATTGAGCTGTCAAAAAAATCAAACACACCCTGAAATGTATTAAGTTTCAAAAGAAAATTTATGGAGAACTTTTAACAAGTGAAGAGAATTTAGCATGAAGGTGCTCATGACATACATGTTGGCCACCTGCTAGGTCCCACGAAAAGTTTCCGTATTGGTATACTATACATTGAGACAGGTTTTTGAAATTGTTGGCAGATTCTTGACTCCACCAATCAATGAGATCCCCATCCTTGTTGAAGTTTCTACCTGGAAAAAGAAAAGGAGAGTGATTATAACAGTGATTTTCTTCAACTCAATGTATAAAAAGATGACTAAGAAAACACAGAATCAAATAGAAGTGTAAATTTTTTTCTCTATGCAGAAGTGGCAAGAAATTACATTTTATGTATCTTTGTCAAAAATGGGATCTCTGTTTTGGTTCATCTATGATTTCTCATCTTGAATTCCTAAGATCTAAATTTCTGTCCCATTAGGTCACTATGTTAATAGAGTCTAATCATGTCTATCCCCTAAGTAAGACTCTTTACTGCCCAATTCCTTCTAGAATTAAGCACCAAATCTTTGTTGGGATTGGAAGTCCTTTTCATTTGGGTTCCATCCTATCTTTCCTCACTGATGTCATATTAGCCCTCTTATAAAAAAAACAAAAACAAACAAACAAACAAACAAACCAAAAAACCCCAAAAACTCCTTGTAGTCAAACGGACCAGCTCCACTGTTCCCAGTAAATGACATTTCAGGTCCAGTTTCTTCACCTTTGTCCAAGGTGAATGGACAAACATTGGAGGAACACTTCTTTCTCTCTGCTTCTTCCAGTTGTTCAGGTGCAACTTCCTACAAATGGCCTTCTCAGTCCCTCTCCCCCATTCTTTGAATTTGAGAATTATTTTTTATTTTTATCTGTGCTGAAGTTGTTTTCCTGTAGAAGAACATAAGCTTTCCAAATTTTTACCTTTTGTCTTGAAACCACAAGACCCTGAAAGATCCAAATCTCTGCTCTTGTTCCATCATTACCTACAATTCCAAAATTAGCAAAGAGACTGGCCTGGATTTTAACCTACACAGTTTTGTTTTTTTTTTTAATCTCTCGAGTATTGCTACATGCTTATAGCTTGTCCTAATCATCAACCCAAACTAATTTTTCCTCTTCCTTCTCACAGGATTAGCCACATTTCTCTCACATTTTGACACTTTATTTTCTGTTTTATGTTGCTCCAAGTATAACAACCTTCTTTGCCTAATTAGGCTGTCATTTCTTTAATGTTGCTTCTTGTATAATCCCCCATAGTCCCCTGAACTATGTCAAGCACAGGGTAGATCTTCAATAAATACTTGTTGAAATCACTCCCCTGTTTCCTTTCCCCTCCTATCTTTTTGTAATATTTCCATGTGAGCACTGGTTCCTTTCTGCTGCTTTCTTGGTGAGTTGGTCCTGTCTCACCCTTTGTTTATCCTATGCTTAGGTAAAATCCCAAATTCATGTCTCTAGCCTAGATACCTCAACTGAGCTCCAGGGCCACATTTCCCACTGTCTTGAGGGCAACCCTCAGCGCACTTAGATCTCAGTTCCCTTAAAATAAATTAAACTCAGAGAGCTCTTCCAGCTCTAAATAGAACAACCCCAACATATTAGCTAAACCCAATGGTGTTTAACATTCTGATACTAGTTGCTTGGTATTATATTGATGGCCTCATGGATCCTATTCCAGCCCATCCATTACATAACCATTGTTTATGTTCTGAAGATACAAAGACGAAATAAAAACATTTCCTGCCCTCAAGGAGCTTACATTCTACCTGGATAAACAATGGATATATTAAATAAGTCAAAATAATTGACAGGGGGCAGCAAAAACAAAAGCAAAAATTTCCTGCCCTCAAGGAACTTACATTCTAACGGGGGAAGTAGCAGATATAACTGAGTGGGTATAGCACACAGAAGCTGAATGACTAGTTGGAGATGAGGAAAGCAAACACTTGAGCTGAGTCTTGAGAGAAACAAGGAATGACATAAAGATGGAGAGGGAGATGGAGAACATAAGGTCACAAAAAGACTGAGGGTCTGAGGAACAACCAGAAAGCCATGAATGACTTTATATTTTATCTCAGAAGCTCCAAGGAACAACTGCAGCTTACTGAGTGTGGGGAGTGATGGGTCAGGTCTGCACTTTACGGGTATCAACTTGGGAGTTGTTCAGAAGACGGATATGGAGGCGGGGAGACCTATTTGGAAGTTATCATAGTAGTGGAGGTGAGAAGCAGGGAGAGTCCAAACTAGGAAGATGTCTGTAAGGAGAGAGAAGGGGTGTGTATGTGTGTGTATGTGTGTGTGTGTGTGTAAGTAAAACTGACTTAGAGTCTTGGAAAATGATTGTATATGTGAAGTGAAGAAGAAGAAGGAAGAGAAAGAACCTTTAATCCTGGTCATTTTAGGAGAAACTGAATAAAACTGCGATGGACTCACCATTGTCATCAAAGCCATGAGTGATTTCGTGTCCTATAACCATGCCGATGCCACCAAAATTCAAGGAGCTGGGCTGGTTTGCACTGAAGAAGGGAGGCTGCAGGATGCCAGCTGGGAAAACTACAAAGATAGAAGGTAAGACTTAAAATCTTGCCTTGTTGCATGAACCACAGGTCCGAAGACACTCTGCCTATTAAGCTACTTTTCTGGAAGAACAGATGCCACCATGGTGTTCTAGTTGATAATTAGGCGGAAGATTGGCCCTTCATGAGTTAGAGGATTTGAATCCTAATTCTACCATTTGCTGCCTGTGTGATTGTGGACAATCTAGCTTCTTCTCTGGACAGCAATTCCTTTGTCTATAAAATAAGGGGAACAGGCTACTTGAAATAAGTCACTCTGACATCACCAGACTTCATAAACTATAGTGCTTTTGGGGGGCATTCACTGCCCAAGTGACTACCAACAAGTCAAAGTTAGTGTGCTCTACCTCTTCTTCAGGGTATGCAAGGAAGGAAAGAGATTGAAGCTACTCTTAGCCCCAGTATTCCTCCTCTGTTTCATTGGCATCTTCTTGCCACATTGATGCATCATTGCCTCAGAGGCTATAGGAATACAAGCAATCTAAGTGCAATGGATCTGGTTTCTATAAGGAAAATGCAGCCCAGTGGGTAGTCTTCATCTGGCCAGAAAAGCTAACAGGAGTTCTGTGGGAGTAGCGAGCCACCTTGTTCTGACCTGGGTTTCCCAGGGAGTAAACAACTTTCCTCCCTGACTCATCTTGGTGGCTTTACATCCCAGTTTGATGACTGGCTTATCTTGCATTGATAAAGTTGGGAAACTGGATACAATTCTCACCTCTAAGACATACTAGCTGTTTGACCCTTGGAAAAAGTCCCCTGTGAGCTTCCCTTCCCGTTATAGGCTACACTCCAAGATCTTAGTGTTCAGAACAGGTGCAAATCTGCATTGCTGGAGGGAGCTTCATCAGGAGCTTCCCTGAAATGAATCCTCCATCCAACCTCTATTCCTATACTGAGCATATATCCCATTAGAATAAAAGCTTCTCGAGAGTGGTTTCCATTTTTTATTCCCATGATCAGCATGGCAACAGGAAAATTATAGACATTTTATAAAAGCTTGTTGGTAGATGAATTCCTGTATCCACTCTCTTTAGCTGAGCTTCCTTGTGTTTCAATTCAGCATATTAAATTTAGAAAAAAATCCATGAATTGCCTATTATGTGCCAGACATTGTGCTAAAGCTGGGGATACAAAGAGGCAATGCAACAATTTTCCTCAGTAGAAGGCTCTCACTTAAGCCCTGGGGGAGATACGGTACAGTCCCTGACCTCATCAAATTTTTGTAAGGATCCATCACCCTTGACTTCCCCCCAGCTTTTTGGGCCATCTGTGATTCTATCAATGTAAGAAGTTTCAGGTAAAAAACTTTCCTCTAGCATTATAGCTCATGAAGGCATTGAGAGATTAATTGACTTGCCCGGAGAAACACAGCCAGTGCCTTATGGCAGACGCTTGGTCTTTTATGAATCCAAGGCCAGCTCTCTCCACTAGACAGCAGGCTGTGTCTCAACACATACATAATAAACAATAAAATGTAAAATTAATACCTGACAAGTATAAGAGAGAAGTTCTGTGTGAGTTTGGAGAGAGAGGTTGGGGAAAAGGTCATTCCTGACTGTTTGGGGGATCACACTGATGGCTTCCTGGGAGAGGAGACATTGCAACTGACTTTTCAGGATGAATATGAATTCAAAAGAGTGTTGGGAGAAGATATTAGAGACGCAGTTTTAAGAGCAAGAGCAATGTACATCCAGAGGCAAGAAAATGATATAGTCTTGTCTTGGTAGAGTAGAATATAGAAGGGAACAGACAATGGCATTTACTGCCAGGACCAGGGGATTCCTTTCTTCCCCTTCTTTTACTGCTTGCCAGATAATTGAACGTGCCATCGATGGAGTCAGGTTAAGCCCTTATTTTAGATTCAGTTTAGATTTTAGCTATCATGTTCCATCTGGACTTCTCTTCCCTTTTATTTTTGGATGATGCCCTTGGAAAACATACTCTTAGCTCTTGCCTGATCTTATGAGTTTACGTGGGCATCCCCATTTCTGTCTGTCTTGGGAGTACCCTCCACCTCGCTGTACTAGCATTATCCTGTGCTTGGAGTTAAAACTGTATATATATTCATTCATGCATATGATAAAACTAGTACCAAACCTGGTCCCTGTAGATTTAGGGAGTGGGAAATAAATAATAAAAAACTGAGTAGCTGCCAAATGCAAAACACTTCAGTCTCTGGACTTTGGGGTAAGAAGTCAGGAGCTATCAGAGTGCAGTAGAACAAGGGTCTTTCTTGAGCCATGAACAGTCTGGCACAGTCTAGGAACCTTTATCAGAATGACTTAATTTTTCTGTTTTGTTTGTTTTTCCTATACCATTTTAATTTTTTCAATTGCAGTTTTCGTTATAACATTGAGTTCCAAATTTTTTCTCCCTTCTCTTTCTCCCCAACAAAGCAAGCAATCTGATATGTTACACAAGTGAAAAGATATTAAACATATTGTAAAAGAAGAATTGGAACAAGAACAAAAGCAAAAAAAAAAAAAAGAAAAAGAAAAATCATAACTTTGATTTGCATTCAGATTCCTTGGTTTTTTTTTCCCTTTGGATGACGTTTTCCATCATGAGGCAAAATGATTTTAAATGCATAAAATAAATGGAAAAAATTATATTGAAAGATATTAAAATATTAAAAACAACAACTAAGGTTATGGATCATAGGTTAAGAACCCCACTGATTAGGGTTATAACATTACAAGTGATGTCAAAGAAATAAGGCAAAAATTCACCCAGCACAAATTCTAATGGAGATATAAGAGATGGTATGCATGTAAAGGTCAGGTTGTAAAATCAAACTTGATAAGAAAATATAAATTACACATGATAAAGGTCTATTTGCAGACTAACCCTAAAAATAGCTCTTATTAAAATAATAATTCTCAGAGCAGTCCTGTGAGATTGAGAACATAAGCACTGCTACTTTCACTTTTAGAGATAAAACTGAGGTTGGGAGATGAATGACAATAGTTCTTTCAGCTATTTAAAATTATTCAAGAATATAACTGATTAAAAAATAATCATCAGAACATGCCATTATTATTCCCATTTCACAGACTTGTTCAATGATTTGAGGATGCTGACTTTCATTGGGCCCAGTACTCTCTCTAGCTGAAGAAAGCTGCTAAAATTTTATTTTTCTTGCTATGCAGTTTTTTCAGACTTTTAATGATGCCACTTGGGGTTTTCTTTTCACTGAAGTAGTTTGCCATTTCCTTCTCTACCTCATTTTACAGGTGAGGAAACTGAGGCAGAGAGGGTAAAGTGACTTCTCAGGGTCACTCAGTTTCTGAGATGACATTTAAAATCAGGTCTTCTGGACTTTAGGACCAATAGTCTATCCACTGCACCACCTACCAACCCTTTCTATGTCTATTAAATGATAGTATGTGACACCAATTCCATGTTTTAATCATAAAGACAATGTTCCTTTCATCATTTCTCCTCTTCTTGCCAGTCACTTTGCAAAAAAAAATTCAGGTTACAGATAGTAAAATTATCCCACCTACATTAAATGGGCTTGTGTCAGAAGTTTGAGCTAATGCCACTTTACCAAAGAATCCATGGTTCCCTCTAATGAAAAGGACCTCAGATCTTCATCTTCCTAAGATTTGAGATATCTTCTTCTGGGGTTCTATTTTTATAGGGATAGATGTCTAGTATGCCTAATACAAAGCAATTCCACTGATTTACATGTGACATATTAAGATAAAATATAAGCTCTCTCTCTCTCTCTCTCTCTCTCCTCTTTCTCTCTTTCCTTCTCTCTCTCTCTCTCATATATATGTATATGTATATCAGCAGGGTTACAAGTGGTTGAAGTAAAGAACATCTCCATACAAGATGGACTGCTTAGGTTTGGCAGGAGGAAATGGCATAAACTATCAAAGTCAAGGACATAAGATGGCCTGCTATTCCTATTGGAAAAAATGATTTGATTCAAAGATACAAATATATTATGGAGAATTTTCCTTGTAGTTGTGATCTCTGCCATACTTGGTCACTGTGCCAACATAAAACAAGGATGGAGGGCCTTTAGTTAACCACCTGTAGTTAATCAAGTGAACTACAGTTCACAGGGGCCTTGTATACAGAATATTGATATGGTTTTATCAAATTGATTAATATTGATTGGAATAGAATAAGGGTCCAAATGAATTCCTTCTCACAAGACTATGTTATTGCCTAATTGCCTTTGGACCACTGCTTCTATACTATCTCACAAGAGATTTCAGAAGCATTATTTTGTTTTGGGGTCCGATTATTTGAGATGTGCTTTTTTTCTTTTTCAGGCAGTATTGTAAAAAATGTAAATTTCAAAAGAGATTAGTGTTCATTCTTTATATGAGTTAAAGTCCTAGCATGTTCATGACATGACACATAGTAGTATCACAAAATCCCACTGATGGACTGGTTAAGAGTAGACACATTTGTTTTTCATTATTAAAAAAAAAAATGCCTTGAGTTGTTTTCTACAATCTCAACATTTTAACACAGGAGACAATAGATTTTACTGGTAATAAATATAGCCATGCTCAGTTATCTTTTAGAATCAGAAATAACAAAAACAAACATTTTAAATTTTTCTTTGGATATTTACACCTACTGTTCAGGAACCGTAACATTTCCAAATGGAAAAGCACATTCTAAACCTCAAAGCTATATATAAACAAAAATTATTATTATGGCTCTTATAAAAATGGGAGTGATGGTGATTATTATCTTAGCAAACAGACAAATCAATAGAGACACCCTGCCTTCTCCTTTTACTGTGCACTTCTTAGCTGGAAATTTAGTATGAAAGGCCCCAAGATGTGATTGATTGTTGGCAAATCATTTGTACTGTCCCTCTGGCCTTACCCAGAAAGCATAAACCACACTAAATTTAATCAGGAAATTGGATTGAGAATTTTTTTTTTAAGCCACATGATTATTGAAAGAAACAGAAAGTCAGGTGTTGGAATCAAGAATACATATAAAACAATGTCATGGCTAAAATCCAATGGAAACAATACTGGATCTTGTTTTAACTTTCTATTCACAAGTCTATGGTTGTCTGGATGAGTTTCCTAGTAGATAGACTTCACACAGTGGCCTGAACTCATTCAAATGGAAACCATGTTTGTACTTAATATCAATATTTAATGAAATAAATCCCCCATCAATGGGTGTCTCAGGGAAGTGAATAGTTCCATATCACTTTCAACAAAGGTTACTGCTGATAAGAAACAGAATGATTATTATTTGGATAGTTTGCAGTAAGGACAATATTGGTCCTATGTTCTTGTTTTGTCAGAATCTGCTTTATGATACAATGCTAAAGGTCATGAGCTTGGTATTATGAACATAGTCAATTCAGCAAATATTAAGCAAATGGTACATGCACGGCATCGTGTAGGACAGAGATTAGATATTGAAATTGGGCTGAACTTGATCAGCTGTTCCTTTGTTATTTTGGGGAATAGAATAAAGGAATTAAGAGACTCACTGGATTAAAATGAAAAGGTTCATTTTAGGTTCATCACAAGTTATCAAGGTTAATCATGGAGTAGTTTTAAAAAAAAAAAAAGAAGACTCCTGGATTGGTAGGTTTTGAATCTTGGCTTTGTTATTCCCTGCAATGACCCTAGACAATTTTGTAAAATGAGAAAATAGGTAGACTTCTGAGGTTCCTTCCATTTTAAATACTATTAATTTAGAAATCTAGGGTCAGCATGAGAAGACTATCATTTCTTAAGATCCATGGCAAAAATTGACAAGAGTACAATTAGAACAAAAAACCAACTTTTGCATGTGCCAAGGATCATTCTTTCTGCCGATATCTGGAGTTAGGGAAAATTGATAGTTTGCCATCTATAATTAGATCTGAGGAATTTCAAACTCACAAGACTTTATATCTGCAATTGTTCTTTGGGATCTCAGTCCCCTCATTTTACAGATGAGTAAAATGAGGCTCACAAATCTGAGTTGACTTGCTCTGAATTAGAATAGGTAAATGCCAGATAAAGGTCTCAAAACTAGGTCAAAATATTTAGGGCTGGAAAAGTCCTCAGAAGCTATCCAGCCCAAGGCTCTTACTTTCAGATGAGGAGGACCAAGAAAAAAAAATTTTTCCCCAAGATCTTCCTCTCACATAGCCGCCATCTTTGTTAGTACTGGACTACCAACTAGCCTTTAAATTGGGTTTTCTGAATAATGTTTCTCCCCACTTTTCCTCACATGTTTTATTCCACCACACAGTTGACAAAGTGATCCTCCTAAAGCACAAACTTAATCATATCAATTGTCTATGTGAGTGATAGCTCTCTATTACTTCCAGAATATCATATCCATTCCTCTTTTTGGCCCTTTGCGGGTAAGGACACTTAAGCAAAGATGCAAAGTGCTGTCAATCAGTTATGTCCAAATCTTCACAATGTGATCCTAATATCCTTATTATTCCATCTTATTCTCCCTTTTTTTAATGACCTTTGAACTGTTTCTCACATACAACCCTCCATTTTTAATATCTGTACCTTTGCACTGAATGATTATTTATGAACAGAACATATTGTTCTTATCTCAGCTTCTCAGAATTCCTGGTTTCCTTCAAAACTTAGTTTGAAAGCCATCTCTTACATACCACCTTCCCTGACTACAGCCATCCCCTGCCTTCAATTCCTAAATGGTAGCATTTTCCCTTCCAAAATGGTCTTTGTAATTGTGCACATTTATACAAATATCTATATGATATATACGTGTGTGTGTAAAAAATCTAAGATATATACATATAGATAAGATATTTATACAGATTTGTACACATCTATCACCTCTGATTTACAAGGGGTATGACATCCTGAGCAACTTTAAGGTTACAACTTACAAAGAAAGGTTACAAATGAGAGACAAAAATGACAGCTGTGGCAAGACACATTCAGACACCTCCAGACAAGTCCCTGAATGCTGACAGAGCCACGTGGTGAAGGTTTAGCCTTGCAAAGTGATCATCACCAGAGGGGCCCTTTTTCAACATCCAAGTATATGAAATGATATGTGGCCCATTTATTAAAGAGAAGGCAAGCTCCGTCTCCCACACTCCGCACTCAGTTAAAATCCACCCATTACATAAACTGTTCTTATGAAATGTTCTATCAAGGCTGATCATTAACTAGCAAGTCCCTGCTGCTTTAATTATACCCTCAGATGCCACAGTTCAGGCACAAGATAAGATTTTATAGTTCATATTAAATAGTAGTGATCAAACTCGAGCCTCACAAATGATGATTGCCACTCCATTTCTGCTTTCGCTGAAGCTCTGGAAAGCCACTTCTCATTTGTGCTGAATATTTTACAAGGTCCCATTAGGACCGTCACTGTTATAACTCAAGTATCTACAGAAGTCATTCTTTAGCCATGAGCTGCTTTTGGAACGAATACTAGGCTTGGGTTCAGATTCTGGCTCTGCTGATTATTTGTGAATTATTATCTGAATTAAGGACCTAAGGAGTAAAAGGACACTGGAAGTACTGTCAGTTATGTCCACACCTTCATGACCCTTCTGGAATTTTCTAAATTGAGGCAAACAAGAGTATGACTTGGCCACAGTTACAGAATTACTAAGTTTCTAAGGCTGGATTTAAACTCTTCATTGTACATTTTCCTGGCACTCTGTTCCCTATAGTACCACCTAGTCATGTACAGTTACTCAGCTGTAAAGTGAGGTCCAGGTACAGGCACTCTGAACTATTACTACTGCTTCACTTTGCCTGAATCAGTTCTGGGCCAGAGGAATGGAAATTTTGTTGTTATTACTTGAGGTAAACATAATTTTGTTAATTAATGAGGCTCACTTAATTGAACAAAAGTCTATATATGAAAACACACACACACACACACACACACACACACACACACACACCTTCTCCAACATATAAAAAGAAAGAAAACATTGGGCTTGTCTAAGGTTGTTCCCATTTCTCATTCTCTTGCCCTAGAATCAACTTCCTTTTTGGAAAACGATTCCTCTGTATCCATATGTGCCATCAATCTGGTTACCCGATTAGAGTGTGTCTGGAACTTGAAAAATAAATTTTGTGGATTTTTGTTTTTATGTCACTATCCCTCTCACTTCTCCTATCTAGAATCTTGTTCTATATCAAAGAAAAATGATGGAGGGGAAAATAGTTCTGCAAAATGAATCAACACAAAGGAACGTGTCAATACAGACAATGTCAGAACATAGTCCCCTCACCTCTGTAAACAAGGGAACCTGCTTTCATCTTTTCTTTGCAACTTTATTCATAGGGTTGATATTATTTGAAAAAATGATCATTTCCATCAAAACCGATATTTCAGAGTTCTTTCATGAAGACAATTAATATATAGAAAGATATCACAGCAAAGACTTCCAGGGAAAATAGGTTTTCTCTTCTTCCTCCTTCCCTCTCCTCATTTTCTTGTTCATGAAGATTTGTTGATGTTATATAACTAACTGGGCCCCCCCCCTTGCCCCCTTAAACAAAATTATCTTAAGCCCATTACAAAGGGTCAGTGATGGAGTCACTTCCAAACTCTTTACACTGGCCACCCCTGATATCTGGAGTACATTCCCTCTTTATCTTGGATTATTGGAAACTTTAGCTTTCTTGAAAATTGAGCTCAAACAGCATCTCCCTTCAAAAAATGGCTTTCCCTTATCACCTAGCACATAACTGTTCTCCCCACAAATTATTTCTGCATTTAAGTTTGTGTCTAAATGAGAACATCAACCAACAGACATTTATTAAGGATCCACTACAGACTGGATCAGGCACTGTGTTGGGAGACAGAGACACAAACAGTTCTGACCTTCAGGAAGCTTCCAGTCTAACCAGGGGCAACTAGATGCTCGCATATTTATGTTGAAACAGTATACAAATTCTATTTCCTGGGATAGGTTATAGGCTCCTATAGGTTAGGTTCAGTAGCATCCCTAGGATCTAATACTGTTCTTGGCATATAGTTGGTGCTCAATAAATGCTTGTGAACAGGCAGTTAAGCAATTTAAGGAAGTTTGAACAAGATACCTAAACTGCTGACAATGTTTCTTTTAAAAAGTCAGTTTAGGTTGATCAATTTTTCTATCTTTACTAAAGATAAATGCCCCTGAATTCTTTTCTGTCTTTACGTCTCTCTTGGACCTAACACATCTTTAGGCTGAACTGTTGCAACTCCAAGGCTGCTGTCAAGGAAAATGACTGAAATTTCAGAGATCCTCTGTTATTTTTAGTCAAGACAATCTCCACTTAAGATTTCAGTGAAGCTACCAAAAGAAATAGAAAGAAAAATGTCAAAGACCTTCCCCTTGCCTGACATGCTTTCCTCTGAACTGCTTTCCTAAGCAGTCAAGAATCTGCAAAGAGCCCACGATTCTATCTTTATCCTTCTATATTTCCACTGGGAAAGATGGGTTTGACTGGGGTAAGGGAAGGTCTGCATGCATCTCTGCAAAGATTCTTCGAGCTCCTGTTAATTCAGGGACTAATTCATCATTGTGTGAATATTCAAGGCCTCTTCTATTTCTTCTTGATTTTGATCATTTCTTAATTTTTTTTCTCTCCTCGGGTCTGTTTTCTTTTACATGACCAATATAGAAGTACAATTCACATGATTATACATGTATAACATATATCAAAATTTTTGTGGCTCCATAAAGAGGGGAGAAAATTTTGAAACTCAAAAAAAAAGTTAAAAAAATCATCAAATGTAATTAGGAATATAATGGAAGTTAAAAAAAAAAAAAAAAACAACCCAACAATGATTTGTTTTTCCCCTTGACAACAGTTCCCAATACCTGTTGAGACTTAATAGTCATGCATGTGACATGTTTTTCCTAAGAGTAACATAGGTGATTATAAGGTCAGGTACTATCATTATTTGCAGATAAAGAATCTTAAAAAGGTTCAAGGCCCTCTTCACTCCAGTGCTTTTCCTCTGTTCACTCTTCCCTGTTTATCCCAGATGTAGTTTGCTTTGTACATATTTGTTTGTATGTTTTCTCCCCTCTGGTTCCAGGAATGAAAAGGTCCCAAGTATAGAAAACTGATCTGCCCTGAGAAATTTGCCCTGTTCTTGTCTAGAGGAAGGAAGAATCCAAAACAAACAGCACCAAAAAAAAAAAAAAAAAAAAAAAGGAAAAGAGGAAAGAAAAGGAAGGACCCCAATTTCAGGGAACTATCCAAAACACTTTTACAGTATTTTGTTTGTTTGATGCTCCCAAAAACCATTTAGGGGAGGAAAGAAACAAAAAAGATTTCTGTTATTATCCTCATTTTCGAGGAAATTGAAGCAAACAGCAGTGACAGTTATTAAATGTCCACTGCTGGATTTGAACTCGGGTCTTCTTGAATCCAGACCTAGCACCTATCCACTGTGAACTTAGCAGTGAACCCCCATCTAAGGGGCCCTTAGGACACTGCTTCATTAGATAAGAAAAGGAAAATGAGGGCAACAATGGAAATGATCCTTGGAAAGGTGGGCCATAGGTCAGTCATCAAGGACTGTCAAGCTGAGGAGTTTGTTTTGATAGGAAGGAACCACAGAAGTTTCTGATCCGAAAGTGATCAGACTTGGGTTACTGGAAGATTTTTCAGCAGTTTAATTGTTAGGACAGGGTTAGGTCAAGTTCCACAGATTTGCTCAGGTAGGAGACCCATTCCTCTAATGATATTCACTCATGTATTGTGTGTGTGTGTGTGTGTGTGTGTGTGTGTGTGTGTGTGTGTGTGTGTGTGTGTGTGTAAATTGTCACTTAAATGATCTGTAACTCTCCCAACCTCAGCAGAGACAGCTCCTGGGTATTCCTAGGGGGACCAGATATGCTGCAATGCCAGCCAAGTTGGTTCTTGGGACTTGAACCTTCTTTAAGGAAGTTTGGATCTAGCATTAAAGTAGTCTTAAGAGTAACTATAACTTGAAGGAAACAATTAAAAAGAATATCCTAGTAAGGAGAGACTCCAAATTAAGTCCAATGATCTCTACCACTTATAAAGACAGTGGCTTAAAGGACATAGGTTCAAATCCTGTCTTTGAACCTGACTACCCAAAGACAAGTCTAAAATTTCTTACCTATAAAATTAAAGATTTAGATGAGATGATCTCAAACAATTTCTTCTGGCTCTAAAGTGATGATACTATGAAGTTAGCTTTGCAACTGATAAGCACCACAATATAGTAAATTAGAGGGCTCACCTTGAGGTGAGGAAAGCTAGGATTCAAGTCTCCCCTCTTACACATACTGGTTGACTGAGACCCCATTTAATTCCCAAAGAGGCGGAAGAGTGGTTGTGTCCTGGGTAATTTCTAAAAGACTACAAGCTTCAGGAGATTGGCTGATGGGCTTCAGTGGAGCCACTTCCCACCATGGTTTTGCCCTAAGTCTAGAACTCCCCAAATAACAAGGTTGAGCCATTAGAAAGGAAAGTAAATACAGAGCAACATTCACTTTCAAGAAACATTATCCGTAGTGTTTCTGTTTGATCCGTTTGTGGAGATAGTAGCAAGGATATGGGAAAGAAAAAGTCACAGACAGGGGAAAAAGCTATCACCTGGTAATAAAAGAAAGACGCTTACCAATCTGGTTTCTGCCCGAAGAATAAAATGCATTGACTACAGCTGCCCCACTTATCCACCTGTTTACAAAAAAAGAAAAAGGAAAAACTTATTACACATGCTGCTATATTACCTTTCCTGGGACTCTTGTCCCAACAGAGACATAGATATAGACATATAAACATATAAAAGCATATAAACCTATATCTAAGAAAAAAAAACCACATGTATACATGTTCAAATAAAACTTAAAATTAACCTAAGATTTTGAAGACACCCTTTCTATCTTCACCTCCCCACAATGAATTCAAGTCCCATAGACAAGTCCTGGAAAAAGTCAATTAATGGAGAAAGTTCTTGGGCTCTTTATGGGCTTAAAGTGCTACCTGGGGTTGCCAAAGTTGAAAGTGCCTTGTTGCATCTTAAGGTGCAGTTAGAACTTAGTTCTGGTTGCTTTGTCCTCCCTGCCCAACTATCTCAATAAAATAGGGTTCCCTCAAGCTCTACTTTCATTATATGGGGGAGGGGGGGGAGATGATTAGCAAGAGAAAAGAAAGTTTCAAATGAGTTCTCTTATTTTAGTTTCTTGGAAAAACCAGTCCCTTGTGAGGGCTTATAATATAATACTATATATTGCACCCATGACAACATAAAGAGTCTTCTCCAAAGTGACAACAGTTAGCCCTTCTCTTTCTTGATCTGTGGCCACCATTTTTCATGATGTCAGTTAAGTACTAAGAGTCTCTAGTAGATGACATAAGAGCAAAGTGACTCAGATGATAAGTTTCTGGTGCCTTTATTTTTTAAATAAAAAACAATGATTCCTTTTATTTTAATAGTACAATAATTTTTAGTGTTCCCCCACTCAAAGTCCACAACTGAACCCTTCCTTGTAACTGGAAAACAGCTAATCAAAAGCAAATAATGAAGAGACAATGCTTACAACATTCTTCATTTAAAATGATACCACAGAAGGATTGTGGATCTAGGGATGAGGAAACTAATCCTGCTTCTCTTCCAATGGATAGCAATATCTTTCATAATCTATGTCTAAATCTAGTGTAAGAACACAATCCCCTCAGGAGGTGACATCTGAGATGTTTATATGAAAGGGAAAATTTGAGCCAAAAAAGCAGTAGTTTTAAGGTTAGAGACAAATGTAGGGTGAGGGTTAGCGTTAGAGAAGAAGAGGAGCAGTAACAAGCTATGAAAATGTTTGCAAAGGATGAAAATTCCCTCCCACAAACTAATCACCTGTTCTTGGGAAGCTTAAAAAGAGCAAAGGAATTTTCCCCTATGACATAGACATGCTGATGAATTAGCTTCCACCAAGATTGCTCCAAGATTTAATGGAGTGAGGTAGCTCAATGTCCGATGGAGGAAGCATTTACGATACACATTGCTACTGAAGTCCTTGTTATAAAATAAAGACTACTTGACCTCTAGCTTACTCCTTATGTTTGGCTCACAATTGCTCCAGTTGTTCCATAATAGCTTGCCCGTTGTTAATTCTCCATTCTACAATACATTGTAGTTCTTGCTATTAAAGACCGTTTGTGAGAAGAGCCAAAAAAACAAAAACAAAACATTGAGGTTCTAGGTTGTTCAAGTTTTCTTTAGGGTTTCCTAAGGTATACCATTTTAATTATTGAGAGATCCATTTTTTTTTCCTTCTGTACAGTGTCAGAAGCTGTATTTGAACTCAAGAAGGACAGAGTTCTGATCTATTGTTGGGAGTTCACACAACCCTATTCTTTTTAATATTACTTTCTAAAGAGGGACCAGTCAAAATGATGAGGTTTAGATATGGGTTACCTAAATAAAATTAGGGTTTAATTGAGGTCTAGTGGCAGGTTTGGGTTGGAAGGAATCAAATAGGGTTCCCCTGCAACCCTTTTGGATTCAGTGCAAGGATGGAGAGTTAAATCAAGTCTAATAGCGGTGTGAGAGTCCTCTGTAAAGAAATTTACATGCCTAAAAACCTAGATTGATAAAAGGGGTTTATTATGGGGTTAGGAAGGTTAAAGTACAGTTAAGGAAATGTGAGGATAAAGAGAAGAGGGCACTGGAAACAGGGTTTCAGTGGACAGAGATCCCGGGCATGCCAGGCATAAGGCTGCCATATTTGGAACCTCTGCAAAGGGAGGATTTTAAGTTTGGCTCTTTCATAATGAAAGATTTAGCTAAAGAGGTTCGTGGGTGGAGTCCCAAATTTGCTTGGTAAGGACTGGGAAACCTGAGCAGATCATTAGAATGGGGGCTGGGAGAGGCCCAGATCTTTTATTGAATTCCAAGAAATGCTTTTGACCAGGATTTGTGAATCAAAGTCCTAGCTTCCTAAATTGATATTATAGGGTTGGGAATCAGAAAGGAATATATCTAGTTTCTTAAAGGGACTACAACCTGCATCAAAAATAGTGGAGTGAAAGGAAGTAATATAATACAGTCAAGCTCTCCCCTACAACTTGTTCAAAAATACCTGGAAAATATACCAGGTGGAATCCTTATTGGGGACCTCAAGGAAGTGTTTCTTCTCCATCCCAGTCTAGCACAGGGGGAGAGTCAGAGAAGGATGTCTATTTAGACAGGAACTGAATGAGTGCCTACCGAGAGCTTGAGCCATCAAGGCAAGAAATCCCAGATCTAGCACACAGTGATCTGACTTTGAGTAGGGAGCCAGAACAGATGCCATCTGGAGGAACTGTCACTCCTACTGACAGATGAGGCAAAGATCCAGTGCACATTGTGGCACAAATAGGGTTAGGAGATCATAGGACATTCCAAGACAAGGAATAATCTTGGACCCTGGGCTAAGCAGTATATGAATAAGTAAGGAAGTATCAACAGCTGGGTGGCTCTGACCCCAGGAGCAGAGTGGGGTCCAACATGCAGATCTGAAAAAACAGGAGGTCCATATCAAAGGGGAACCTGGCATTTTTGCCAGTCCTAAGCTGCTGATCTGTCCCCCAGATGACAGTGGGTGAATCCATTAGAACTCCAACAAGAGTTAAGTCCAGAGATGTATTGTTCATAACAAAACCTTAGTTAAGAACTTGGAGAGCGCAGACCAGGAAGGTAGCCTTCATGACATAATGTCATTTTTATTATATTGACTAGGCCCACTCCACTCCTTAGTAATTCATATTCCTTAAAATATTAATCAATCTGTGATCTCAACATTTTGAGCATATCTCCTGCTGGTACAGATTCCGACTCCTTCATGAGTTAGAATAATAATGGCTAGCACTTACAGAGCATTTTAAGGTACGTGAAACATTTGGCAAATATAATAATTTCAGCCTTACGAAGATCCTGGGAGGTAGGTACTAATATTAAAGCGGGTTGTGGTCCCTTTAAGAAACTGTATTTCCTATTGATTTTTGATTCCTTTCAGATTGCCACCCTGTCCTGGCTGAGGCTTACCAGTCCAGAATACCAGGGCCTTTGATTCACAAATCCTGGTCAAAAGCATCCCTTTGAATTCCAATAGGAGATCCGGGCTTGTGCCAGCCTCTACTGGTTCTAATCTGCTCCAGTTGTCCGAGCCCCACTTGTACATTTCCCAATCCCCACCAAGACGAGCAATATAAGGAGCTTCCAACAACTAAGGTCTTTGCAGATGGACCTCAGTGGCTTATTCAGCTATCAGGACTTTCTACCCACTTAGAACTCCATTCCCAGTGCAAAACTCCATTTTCCATAGCTCTGACCACTAGAATAAAGTTCATTTCCAGTGTGATCCTCTCCTTATCCTTTTCTATTTCCATAACCAGATTTTAACCTTATTTACAATTCCTAAATCTAAACCTCTTTTATCAATCTAGGTTTTCGGGTCTGTAAATACCTTTACAAAGAACCTCTGTGCCACCAGAAGGGGAGTCCCCAAAACTCCCTACCCTTGCGCCGAATGCCAAGGGGGTGCAGGGGAGCCAAACCTCTCCCTTTGGTTCTCTAAAGCCCGAACCTGCCACTAGACCTATTTAACTCCCTGACTACCAGAAACCCTAATTTCATTTTGATTCCCTAAATCTAAACCTCATCATCACCATCAAAACTGAGACTAATCTAAAACTAAGTAACTTGCCAGAGGCCACATAGCTAAAAAATCATCTGAGGCCACACTTGAACTCAGTTCTTCCTTACTCTGGGTGCAGTGTCCCATATGCTGCCCCACCTAAATTCAGACAGAGAGCAGTGTAATATATGAACTCTTTCATTATCTCCAACTTGAAAATAAAAAGTTTTCTTTTTGTTAAATCAAATACTTAGTTTTCAATATTCATCCTTGCAAAAAAAAAAAATCTTGTTTCACTTTTTTTTCTCCCTCCCTTTCCCCCAACACCTCCCCAGAGGGCAAGTAATCCAAAATATGTTAAACATGTGTGATTCTTCTATGCATATTTCCACAATTATCACGCTGCAGAAGAAAAATCAGATGGAAAAAGAAAATGCATCTCTTATCTCTTAACTGATACCCATGAAATACTCAATAAATGAAAGCAGCAATTTCTTATGATTATTCAACCTTTATAGAAAATCTCTCCTCATCTTCCTATCCCAACTAGATCCCCCCAACCCCCAAGGCATACAAGTTCCACAATTTTGGAGAACCTATTTTATAGAGTTGCCTAGCAAGTTTGTAACAATAGACATCAGAGTGTGCTTAATGGGTCATTACAACTGAAAGGTTTGCATAAATTATGGGAGATTGTTGAGCCAGTCAAAAAGACTAATGGGAATAGCAGCCCAAAGACACTAGGACAAAATTGGTTCCATTGTTTTTAAAATTGTTGCTCTCTTAGTATAAGAAAGAAAACAAGAAAGATCATCCATAAGTGTTTGCTAATGAATGATGACACTTTTAAAATGCAGGAGGGACAGAGATAAATTAAGTTTCTATGGAACTGCTGTTCTTGAATTTCTTATATGGGGGAGGAGGAGGAGACAATCAATGTTGGGAATTTTGATCAAGTGGTGTCCTACTAATATTCTTACTCCATTTTGATAGAATCATTTTTAATTAGTATTTGTAACTTTTAGCAGGTTTAGCTTTATAAATAAAAAAAAATTAAAATATTCCTCTATGATAGATATTATGATATTAAGTGCATTGTTGGTAATGTTGTTTAGTTGTATCTCATTGAGACCCCATTTGGTATTTTCTTGGCAAAAATATTGAAGTGGTTTGGTTCCTTCAACTCATTTTACAGATGAGGAAACTAGGGTTAAGTACTTGCCTAAGATCAGTATCTCAGACCAGTTTTGAATTCAGGCAGTCTTAATTGGAAGTCCAGTTTTGTATTCACTGTGCCACTAGATGCCCCTTTTAAGTATTTACAAATTTCATTCAATCCTCACAACAACTCTACATGGTTAATATTAATAATCCATATTTTCATATGGGGAAACTGAGGCAGGTACCAGTTACATGACTTCTTCAGTAAATGTCTGAGAGGCCACATTTGTTTCTCGCATTGTTGGTCCAGTACTCAATCCACTCCACCACGTACCAAAAAGCAACACCAATAAAATGTTTTCCTATTCAAATACTGACAAAGGTAGATTGTGCACCAGACGTTGAGAAACTAATCGACTGTGGTCACTGTGTACCAACTTGAGGAAATAATGTCATTTCAGAACAAGTAGAAACTTGTGTATCAGGGGAAAGAACAATGTCTCCTCTTTCTTGGAAGGCATATCCAGGTGAGGAAATGACCAGGGACAGATGTTCTGTTAAGCAGGCAGCACGACAAAGTAGGAAGAGGGATTTGGAGATAGAAATAAAGTGTCCTGGGAACAGAGGCAGAAGATAAAGCTTGCTTCTCGTTGCAACTCTTATGCACTAAGTGTGCATGTGTGTTAGTCATTTAGAAAAAGGAACATGAGGGAGGAAAAAAAAGAAAGCATTATTACTATTAATAATGTTAACAATTGTAATAATCAACAGCACGTACAGCCAGGAAACAATTATGGTATCTCAGGCTAGTCAGTCACGTTTGGGCTATTCACCAATCCGGTGGGGAAGGGAAGCATAGGCAATATTGTCTCTCAAACCAGAACTAACTATCTGAATAAGAAACTTAAATGTTTAAGCCTGGAGAGAGAGAAAGAGGAGGAGAAAGGAACCAGGTGTTTCGGTACTAATTCTTATTACCCAGAAGGGTTTAAATGGTGATGAAATGAGAACACAAAGGGCCTTTCGTTTTACAACAGGCAAGGAAAACAGTCACAGACTGCATCATGCTGCAGACTTTAGATGATAATAAACCCCATAGATCATAAACAGCCTGAAATAAAGTTTCTCTTTTACCCACTCAAGTGTGACTTTAAAAGCCCAAACAACATATTGGCTCATGTCCCTTCCCTGCAGGAGGTGTTCGATTTCTTTTCATCTAATGGTCTTGAAACAACTCTGCAAAATAGCTAATACACTGGAATACTTTTTTCCCCCTCCTCCCCAGGTATCTCTTGTTGAAAAGGATTCTTATCATTTTAATTCTCATAATGCCTTGAATTCAGGCTGCTTAAAAACACCCAACAAACAACAAAAGAAAAACAAAACAAATAAAAAACCTCCATAAGTAAAACCTTTTTTAGACTTGGGAAGATAGTAGTTTGCTACCCCTACTTTATAGATGTCAAACCTGAGGCACAGAAATCCAACTTTCTTGGTTCTAATACCATAATACTTTGAATTCAATTACAATTAGGGACTATACTTAACTATGAATTAAGATCCTTTTGAGACTCATAATTGATTTAGAAAACCACATAATGGTAGAGTCACTTGAACTCTACAAAATTTGCTTCCAAACAAGGAGTTGAATGAATTCTGGAGTACTGGAACATATAGAAGGATAGAGCAAATCAATTTTGCTGTCTGAGACAACCTAGAATATCAGCAGAAAACATGTCTCATTGGGGCAAGTGTGGCGCACAGTCCAACACAGGCTGACTTCAGTGAGAGCCCAAACCCCAATAAAAACCTGCAGCAAAGACCTCCACACTTGTACCAAGCAGTCATTCAAGTGGACCATACCAACTGAAAACTAGCAGAGGGCACTAGAGGCAACTAAATTAGCATCTGTACCTTACAGAATTTGCAGCCCCTCAGAAAATAAGGAGATCTGACAACTCCTCAAAAGCAAATTACAGAACCTTGCAGTTCCAAGTTATAGACTCAGGGCAGGGAGAAGCACTAGCAGGAGACCCTAGTCATAGATTTAGAGTGGGAAGGTGTATTTGTAGCCATCAGACCAGAGCACAGTGACCATACCATTCCTTGGACCATGCCATCTAGGAAGAACCAAAAACTTAGACCCACAGAATGCCCTTAGTAAGCAATAGCATGAAAATCTAAAACCTGAGATACTGCCCACTTCATTCCAAGAACAGAACTCAATGTTAGCATTAAGACATAAGTCAAGAAATAGGCAAAGAACAACAACAACAAAAAAAAAAAACCTGACCACTGAAAGTGATTATGGTGACAAAGTATATCAAAACAGAAACTAAGATGAAAGCAAAGTCAAACCAGCTACATGTAAATCCTTAATGAAAATATAAAGTGGTTTAATCACTGCCCCAAAAAGAAGTTCTCAATGATAAAGTCCAATATGAGAGGTAGAATGGGACAAAAAAAGGAAAAAAATAATTGAAAATTATTCAAGAAAACCATGAAAAAAGTCAACAACTTGGAAAAGAGGCATGTCTGCGGGTGTATGTACGTACACACACACACACACACACACACACACACACACACACACACACACTCAATCTAAAGGAAATAACATCTTAAAAAGCAGAATAGGCCAAAGAGTAAGAAAGGCACAAATATCTAATGAAGAGAACTGCTTGAATAATAGAACAAATAGAGAACAGTATGAGTAAATGGGAAAAATATACAAATTTGCAAAAGAAAAGAATTTAAAAAGTAAAATTGGTTAGATGAAAAGGAGGTACAAAAGCTCATTGAAGAAAAAACTTTGTTGAAAATTATAATTAGGCAACTGGTACTTAGTTACTTAATGAGACATAGAGAAACAATAAAACAAAAATAAAAAGAATGAGGGGGAAGGGAATGAAGTATTTCCCAGGTCTAGTAGGAAATATTACAAGCATTCAGAAAGAAAATAATTAAAATACCATATAACCACAATCAGATTAACTTAAGATCTAGTAGCTTTTACATTAAAGAATTGGAGGGTTTGGGATATACTATGCAACTAATATAACCTTTTTTTTTTTTTTTTGAGCATTGCATCATGGTGGCATTTTGGGAATAAAAAGGGCAGGAAAAGCCTAACAAGATGATGTTAACACTAAAGCTTTGGAACCACTTCATACCATTTCTTTTTCTCAGTCTATATATTATGACTTTTGTAAAGAATGGACCACCAAGTCCACTGAGCAAATAGGAAATGCAGATAAGATATTTAGAGATAAGGCAACTGTTGGTTCTGGGAACTAAAGTAATTTTAAAAAATGTTAGTTCATGTTCTAGAATATTTACTGCATTCATGACATTGATCTTTATTGCCCCACCACCAAGTTACTGTTTGAAGGTTCAAGTATCTAATAACCCAGGAATATTCCCAAATGCTATCTCAAGCATATTCAACCTGACTCTAGAACTTAGATCTAGAATCCAGGCAGAAGCAACTACCAGATTGGGTGGGATCCAAGTCTACTAATATCATTGTCGAACATACCGCATGCCCTTTTTTCTCCTATTAGATTATAAACTTTTTGAGGGCAGTGACTACTTTGTCTCCACAGTGCTTAGCACAGTGTATCTGCCATATAGTAGATATTTAGTAAATGTTTATTGATTGATCATAAGTACTGGTAAATCCAAACCATTTTGGAATTCCCATTTTTGGAGACTATATCACAGGTATTAAAATTGAAAATTCACCCCATTTATACAACTTCATTTTGGGCTTTTCCATAATATTTCTCTTATTCTTTCTTGTGTCGTGAGCCCAGCTGATATAGCTCCCAGGCAGACACCAAAATACAGAGAGAGCCATGGAAGTGAGTGAATCTTTCTAAGATCTCTCTTTGTAAGATAAAATAGCTTAAAATCTTATTTTACTGCTTTATCTTATACTGATGGAGCATCTTCCCTCAGAAGATCCTAGATGCCAGCTTAGTCACATAATCCAATTTTCTCAAGGAAATTGTCCAAATTCTCACAGGGGCTAAATGTCAAGAGCTGGTATTCTATCCCAGCTTCCCTGACAAAGTCAATGCCTAGTCCAAGACATTTAAGATCTCAAGTATAAATCCTCTGAGTATGTTTTTTAAGAGACACACAGCTTATCTACTAATACAGAATCTTCATGAATTGTCCACAGATACAGGGAAACATTTGTCTGAAATGACAGAAAAGTAAAGTTTAGGAGTATTACCAAAGAGGGAGAAAAGATGGCAGAATGCAGTGATAAATCCCAAATGGAGATTCCTTGAGAAGCATTATTCTTTTAAAGTAATCTCTAGGAGCTCTTGGGAGTTTCCTTTACAGAGTTGGAATGTTCTTAGAGCAACTGTTGATAATGTCTTGAACATGATCCATGTACAATAATGCAAAAAAAAAGTCAACCTTGAACTTGTTAATCCTCCCTCCCCAGCGACTTCCTTGATCATTAATTAAAAAGCCATTTTTAGCAAAGGAAAACTTTTCACATCCAAAAAAAATTCATCCAGAGAAATGGTAAAAAATGATTTGTGTTGGTTGTGGAGAGTGTGCTGGACAGATTATCGGAATTATTTATCTTTGACTCAAAGAGTCAATGGCAAAGAGCAATTTTAGATGGCTGGATTAAGAGCTTCTTGTTCTTTGCTCAGTCTTCCTGCCCTAATCGCCTAAGGAAGAGCTTCCTGATAAACAGAACTAACTTAAGGGGTGGCTGTGTATAAGACAAAGGACTATGTTTAAAAAACAATAAAAATTAAATTAAAAAGTAAAGTAGCTGGGTCACTGCCTTCTCTTATCCATTTTTCCTCTTCATTCACTTTGCAGCAGTGCTAGAAACTGGAGTAGTAAATTTTAAAAAAAAGGTCTTTTTTCCCCTTCTCTCATTCCAGAAACTATGACACTCCTAATAACTGAATGCTAGCTGTGGGAGGGAGCTTAGAATTCAACTCCCTAATTTTATAAATGTGAAGGTTAAAGGTTGAAGGGTGAAGTAATTGACTTAAGATAGTAAGCTAATTAGGGTTATGGCTCCTGGGCCATCTGCCCGCTTCCATTTCTTGTACAACTGGACAAATGGGGATAAGGTCAAAGATACTTTCTGATCCGAGTCTAAATGTTCATGCAGTGTTCTGCTGTCAAGAGTTTAGGGGGGTCTTTAAAGATTATTTAGGAAATTGAGATCTATAAGGAAATCGGAACACATTTGATGCTTATTTCCCTTAAAAACTCCAATCAAGTGCCATCTCCTACAGGATTTTTCTAGGAAGCACTTTTTTCCAAAGCATTCTCTCTCCACCAATATAGAACATAAGTTCTTGAGCTCTCAGTTTTTATACTTGTTTATCCATTTCTAACATCTAGCAGAGTACCTGGCAAGTAGGAAGAACTTTAAAAACTTACTTAATTGACCCGATTTCCCAAATGTCACAAAGCTAGTAAACCACAGAATCTGGAATATAATTGAGATGTCCTGGTTCTTTCCACTATACTATACTGCCCCTCAACAACCATTTCAGGGCCTTGTGTGACTGTTGCTACTTTGCCCACCAGGATTCTACCTCTATCAATTCCAATGGAGAAATGTCAGCCAGGAGCTGAGCAGTCCACATACGAGGCATTATACTTGGATGTGCTCTGCTCACATAAATAATTATTTCTATTCTGGAGATTTATCTGCATACTATTGCTTTTACTGTTGCCTGAAGATTTTTTATTACAGTAAGCAATGAGTTTAGGCTTGAGTTTTACCAGTTTTGTTCCAAGGATTTGATACATTAGA
Organism: Antechinus flavipes; assembly: GCF_016432865.1. NCBI lineage: Eukaryota > Metazoa > Chordata > Mammalia > Dasyuromorphia > Dasyuridae > Antechinus > Antechinus flavipes. The sequence continues at coordinate 13,957,642 of NC_067400.1, read as the reverse complement.
ACCCAGGGGTCCGATATTGAAAAACTCACTGGGGTTTATGAAAAGTAACTCAACTGCTCAGCAAAGCATGATTCATCACTACTGGCATTGTACATCATGGCTAAGAACATGGAAAGTTCTGCTCTGAGGAATTCCAAGGATAATCTGAAGTTAGGAAAGAGATTTAAAAAAAATGGAGGGCTTCCCAGGTTTACTTAGGTTTTTCTTCCTATTCTTTCAAAAAGGATTTAAATGCACAGCTTATGTACCCAGACATTATTATTAAAGATGTTACCAATTCAACAAGAAGAACATGAATGTTTTTGTTTTTTTTTTTTTTTTTGGTGTGGGGGGGTAAATATAACAAATCTAAAAAGCAAAGAGAAGGGAGCCAAACAGTGATAATTTCAAAAAGAATAACCTCCACAAAATACTGGAGCAGGTCTTCCAGACCTTCCTTGAAGACCTCCATTGGGGTGCAATCCTGGAGAGTGACCCATTCTTCTCTTTGACAACTCTGACTACCATGAAGTGTTTCCTGCTACTTCTAGTTCTGCCACCTGGGACATATCTAAACCCTTTTTCATGGAGATAGCACTTCAAATACTTAGATCTAGTTGTCAAGGACATCTCTCTAACTCTTCCTCAAGTCCTCCCCCAATTCTGAGCCTCTGGGGACACAAAGTTGAGACCTGCCACTCTGTTTGTTTTCATTACCAGTTTGGGTGTACCGTTGGGTGTTCTGAACTGGACAATGAGACTCTTTTAGTAAGTCAAGAATATACAAAAATATCTTGATCACCTTGAGACTATGTCAACACAATACCTTTTTCTTCTTTGTATCTTTGTGATTCATTCACCCTTAATCAAAGAGGGGAAAGCACAGTCAAGAGAATAATAAACTCGAATGCAAATCAGTTTACTTTCTGATTTTCTCAGTTCCTTGATTTTGGGTCAGCCATACCACAGGCAAATAAACTAAATGATTAATCAGGAGATCACTGAGGCAAGGCAGTGATTGGCCCTGATGTTCCCTAAGGTTAAATGAAGCTTGGATTTCCTCAAGCAGAAGCTGGATAACTATCTGATGGGTACCTTTCAAATTTGGATTGAATAGATGAAAATTGAGGTTCCTTCCAACTCTCTGATGCTGTGAAGACCACTGGTAAGCTCTTAATAAATGCTTATTGATTTGATTTCACTAGCTTTATGGGTTGTCGAAATATCTGTTATGACAGATCTTTTTAAGTTTCAATACTTGCACTTAAATAACCTGCCCTTTCCCCTCCTCCAAATCAAATGGGTTCCCTTAGGAACCTATTACCTAACACCCTGTCTCTCAACTCTGGCTGATGACATCTATATAGCACAACTCTTCAGTTTAAATTGTGAGTATTTTAAAGACATGAAATGTGTTCTGATGGATGACAGACATTTTCAAAACTGAAAAAAAAAGAACATAACAAGGTGATTTTCTTTTTCAGATTGACAGAATGATCTTTTGAATGAGTATTTTAGGACTTCCAGATGCAGAATGGAGTAGCTGTTGAGTTTAGTGTATTTATCCCCTGACCTTTCTCTTTCTGCAGCTGGGATTCTCGATATTTAGCTCAGAAATGGTGTGATTAGTTTCAACTTCTTTCAGACCAGTTGATTGCTGGCTCCATCCCTCACGCTAAAGTCAGCCTGTGTTTAAAAGCATCCTGGAGTTGAAAGGGTTCAGAATGTTCTGCTGAGGTAAGCCATGAAGGGACCCAGATCAAATTTCAATGTGTACTCCAGATAATGAGTACAGGGTATCACCGCCTTCATAGAAAAGAATTTATAGAGTCACTTGCTTCAGCATCAAGAAGCGTAAGCTATACCAACCTGGCCCTCCAGGGGCCTGCACTTACAAAAAGGCAAAGACAAATGTACCAGTTAAATGTAGATAGCTCTTTACTAACATTTTCAAATCCCATTGCCTGACACTACTTATAAAAGGAGAGTCTAGCGTTTCCACCTCTATTATCTATTGAGTAAGATAATACACGTAATATCAGACCCATTTTATGGATGAGGAAACTGAAGTCAAATGGCATGCCCATGAGCATTCATGCGAGCAAATAAATGACCCTGTGCAAACCTGCTTCACTATCCTCATCTGTGCACCAATTTCCTAGGACTTTTGTAAGAATCATAAAATATTTGTACAAATTCTTAGCATAGGATCTAAAATGCTTGTTCTCTCTCTTCTCCCTTCTACTTTATCAAACTAACAGGGAACCATTAGATAAATGAATTATTTATTCTTTTCAATAAAAAGAGAAATTAATTTATGTTGGTAAATGTTCATCCACTTATGTTCATAAGTGGTTGAAGAATTTATGGCTAGTGCCTTAAAATTATAGTTTACCTTCATATAATACACTAACATATTATCCTTCAATAAAATTGTGAGTTTAGGTCTATTATTTACCCCATTTTACATGAAGATCACATGAATTAAGTGACTTGCCTAGGTCATTCAAATGAAATCTTTGACGTAGGATTTTAAATGTTGGTTTTCATGGATTCACAACCAGCATGCTAGTTAATAGGCAACAGTTTTGTGTGTGTGTGTGTGTGTGAGAAAGAGAGAGAGAGAGAGATTGATTGAGGGAAGTATTGTCTCTGTCCTGACTACTTTTTAAACATTCCGTAAATCCTTGCTTCCAAATCATGAAGGAAATGGATCTTTGAGACCCAACTGAATGATGTTAGCAAAGTCAAAGATTATGTATGAAATTCCAACCAGCTAAGTAAAACAAAAGAAAAAGAAAAGAAAAGAAAAAAAATTACCACCGGATTGGAGGAAAGAGTCTGGATTAGTTCATTTGAGAGAAAGTGAGGGAATGAATAAAGAAAAATAAGATGGCTTAAAGGGAAGCTGACAATGGGATGAAAAGCTTTGTGTCATATATTTCTGCTAAGAGTCTGATATGCAAGATATACAAAAAAATAATAAGAGCAAGAGATATCTGCCAATGATCATAGTAATTAAAAAGTTTATGAGCAGTTTTTTAAAAAAACAGTTGTTAACTATTAATTAAATATTGTTCCAAATCCTTAATATGAAGAAAAAGATAAAATCAAAAATCCTCACTACCTTGTTAGTTAAATAGCATTGGGATTATATGACCATGACACAGTCCCCCCTAGCTCAAAATCTGTGAATGGATAAGTGAAACAGTAGATTATGGTTCCATGGGCAATACTAAGACTCATCTTCTCCAGTTCAAATCCTGCCTGACATGAACTATGTGCCCCTGGATAAAATCACTTAACCCTGTTAACCCATGTTCCTCATCTGTAAAATGAGCTGGAGAAGGAAATGGCAAATCACTCATGTCTTTGCCAAGAAAACCCAAATTGGGTCATGAAAAGCTGGACAAGAAACAGCTGAATAACATTAAGAATCATTCTCATTTTATACCAAATAGTATAGTACACATAAAGACAGCAGTGGTCTAAAAAGAGACTGGGGGAAACAAAGGTACAATATGGTAAGAGGCTGGTATCATTCTGTTTTCAGAAAGAGTCATAATCTGGAACAATTATTTGTATAATCATGTGTATGTGTCTGTATATATTAACATACATATACAGACACTATGAATACAAAAACAGAATTGGAGAGAAATGAAAAATTCGAAAGTGAAGGTTGTGTACATGTAGTCATTAGTTTTAGCACTGGAGAAGTTTGCAGACCTTCTCAGGAACTCTTAGTATGGAACAGAGGAGAATTCTTAACCAAAGAAGGGTTAGACTTAAGCATTTCAGCAAAATTCTTTTCCTTCCTTGCCCCCACTCCCCTGCCATTGTTATAAAGGATATCTTGTTGAAAAGTCACAGATCTGAGAACTTAAGCTAAGTAAATACAAAAGGCATTAAAAACTATTTGAAATCAAAGCCAAAGAAGACAAACAAATAAAAATATACATACTCTTCCTTGTCGACCTTTTCTCGGAGCTTCTTTAGCAGTTTATTTTGGCTAAAAACCAGGTTTTTCAGGATATTCTCAAAGTATTCATTCTCTTTGAAATTCAACTAAATAAATTACAGAAAAAAATTGGCTTTTGGTTAGAAATACAATAGCAGCACCTTGGTTTTAAATTATCTAGATATAGCATCAAGTCATACATGTACCTCTTCTATGAAAGGCTGAATTCCCAATAAATTTATTAAATTCCCATATAAGATGAAGAAAGTACGACTTAGTTTTGACCAAGACAAACAGAGGTCATACATACTTCTATTTGAATGAATGATAGAAAAAGAGAAGAAGCATTTATTCAGCTCTTATTATATGCCAGACACTGCTTGAAATATTGTGCATATACATATAATCAAGCAGGATCTTGAAGATCCTATCTTCTTAGAATTTATGTTCTAATAAGGAAGACAATTCATCTTGGGGGAGAGTAGTGACAAGGAAAGCAAATGTCCTAAAGAGAAGGCAGAGAAAAAGATTGCTGAGAATAATGGGCAATTAGTTGAGATTCATTGATTGTAGCATTACACAATTAGTTAATTGTACACAAATATCAGAGAGATGATACCATAGCATTGGTTTTTCTTTCCAATTTTGAATGGTGTGAGTATAGTTCATAGATTGTGGCTTATGTCTTGCATTTTGAACTTGCGCTTTGAAGGTATACTAGTTTCTTTCCAAACTCATGAATTCTACAAACAGTTGAAGTATGATTCAACCCAGCTGAAATATTGTTTTGGGAAAAAACTTTCGACTATGCTGACACAGCATCTTTAAATCGGTGAGAACCAAACAATGACCCCTATGAGGAGATAACTATCTGAGATGTTCAAGATGGTGAATGGCCTTGAAAGTTTCTCAGAAGTAGAGATTCACAGACCTGGCATTGGAAAAGATCTCAGACATCATCAGATCCAATGCTCATTCATCCAATGAAAACACAAAGACATATTAACACCTAAGTAGGACATAGTTCATCTTGGTTGCAAATCCTAACTATGGATGTTTTTATTTTTGCATTTATGCAAATTATTTCTATCCAGTGTAAAAAAAAATCAATCTTGAATGTGGCTCTTATCAATAATGAGGTGATTCAGGGCAATTTCAATAGACTTGGGATGAAGAGAGCCATTTGCATACAGAGAGAGTTCTAGAGAGACTGAATGTGGATCACAACAAAGCATTTACACTTTTTTTGTTGTTGTTTGCTTGCTTTTTTGATATCATTTCCACCCCCCCCCTTTTTTTTTGATCTGATTTTTCTTGTGCAGCATGATAAATGCAGAAATATGTAAAGAAGAATTGCATATGTTTAACCTAAATTGGATTTCTTATTCTCTAGGGGAGGAGGTGGAAGGAGAAAAATTTGGAACACAAGCTTTTGCAAAGGTGAATGTTGAAGACTGCCTTTGCATGTATTTTGAAAATAAAAAGCTATTATTTTTTTTAAAAAGCATATTTGAGTGAAGAAAACAATGACTCACTCTTATAATTCCCTGGTACATAGAAAATGTACTTCTTTGTGTCATTTAGCTAATGAAATTATGGATTACACTGTTCAATTTAGTACCTTAGTGGTAGATATTTAATAAACTGGACAACTTACCAAAATAAATTTTAAAAAAATCAAAACAAACATAAAACACCATCTCCAGCTCATGTTTTAAAAATCTATTATCATAGATAATTCAATTTAATTACCATATACCTAGTTTCAGTGTGTTATATAGGATATGCAAAGATGGCTTAAAATGCTAAGTTTTGCTGTGTGCAATTCATTCATTTTCAAAACAGTGAGACTGTCCTTGGTATGTAGAGTGATATCAAAGTGTCCTTTGAATACTTTTAATGCTTTGAAGTTCTCTCCAGTGTTTGGGTTTTGGCTCAAACAAATGGTTCTAGAATTTTCTTCATTCTGTTCTCCCCCCATCCCAATTTGAAAACTACCATGACTCTGCAACCCCCACCTCCCATACCATCTGTCCACCAAGGAACAAGCCAGAACCAACACATTTACAAGGAAATATCTGTCTTTCATGGTGGGCAAATGCTTTTTTCTGCTGTGCCCAACTTAAAAGCTATAAATCCAGTGTCTAATTATATTTGAGAGACTTGGAGATTTGCCTTTGTTTATCAGCAATGATACTTAGCAATAATAACCTTTAATTGTTTCTAAAAGACTGCATGCAAGTCTAAGCAGAAATAGAAGAAGGATCTAATACACTCATTTACATGGACAGATCAATTTCAATATATCCAATTAAGCAACTTCCTTTCTGTAAAATATATATTTTCTTGTTGTTCAGTCATATCTGATTCTTCATGATCACATTTAAGTTTTCTTGGCAAGGATACAAAAGAAGTTGACATTTTCTTTCTCAACTTTCTAGATGAGGAAATTGAGGCAAATGATATGAAGTGATTTGCCCAGGCTCACACAATATGCCATTTTGAAATTGGATTTTAATTCAGTACTTCCTGGTTATTGTATTACCATTTTGGATAAAGAGGTCTGATCTTTCTTCCCTTCTCTCTTCTCAAATTCAAACATGAAAATGAGAGAGGGGAAGGAATAAGAGGAAAAGACAAAGAGGAAAGAGATAAGGGAGAGGAGGAAAAAAGGAGAACTTTCCTAGTTTATAAGGCAAGAAAATTTTCATTCTTTCTCTGTGTACCCTCCAATTCTTAGCATAGTTCCAATTTTGTTCTTATTTTTAAAATTTTAAATTGCATTAATTTGTTTTTTTAATTAACAAGCATTGATTGATATTTTTTCACTCCCTTCCAAAAAAAAAATCACTGACTAGATACATATTTTAACTAATTAGGTGTGAACTTTCACATCAGCTCAATTTCACATTTTAATGTTTTCCCCCTAGGATTGGACATTCTATTCACAATTGAACAAAACCCCATTCTGAATTGTCTGCTCCCCCTTTTTAAGATTTAGTATTGTGGAAGAATGGAAGCAGTTTATACATCTGTCTACATCCCTGTGAAACTTGGTAAATTTCCTGGGGGAAATTTCAGTAGGTAGGTGTGGGTGAAAGAGAGAGATACAGATACAGAGCAATGGGATGTTTATAGAACAGTAAATGTGGTATCTTTAATAGGTAACTTTATATCCTGACATTAGAAACCTGAAAGAAAAGATATGGAGGGAAGGGATCCTAGAGAACTTGGGCATCGAGAGCCATACACGGTGCAAAAATCCTTCCTGGATCTGGAACCTCTCAACTCTTTTCAAATCCCCTTCTCTTTCTTTGACTGAACTTCAGTTACTGATCTGCTTAGACATTAAAATCATTTTAGACACAACTGGGGCTAGAACCTGTACCTGATGGATTCCAGCCTAAGGCAAAGATAAAGAATCTCATGGATAGTTTTCAAGTTGGTATCATAAGTTTCAAAAATGAGTTCTGGTGGTTGTGGATTCATTCTTTCTTCATGTTGCACTCAGTCTTAGTTGAGCTCTTCATCCCTCTCTGTACTTCCTCTATCCCTTGCTGTCTATATAATCTATGACAATATAATGTTGTTATTCTATTCATGTCCATTTAGGGTTTTGTTAACAAAGATAGTTAAGATGCTTGCTTCTTTCTTCATAGGAGATGTGTACTAAATGTTTCTTGACTTGAATTAATTTTTTTTGTAAAACTTATCATATAGACCTATAATTTCATTGACCTATGGAAAGCCAGTGAAGAAACTTCTTTGAATAATGCAGATTGTTACACTGTCTGTCACCTACCATCTGCCTGGTGCCCTGAGAAATTGGAGAACAAGAGTGACAAAATCAATTCATTGAGGGCAGGAAGAAGAATAATATATAACAATATAGCTTAATTCATATGATGCCATTATTCATCACAATCCTACCGTAAATGCTGTTCAACCAGCCCTGAGAATTGTTTGTCCCATTTCCTTACAGACTTACCTCACTGTATTCTTTATTCAATTTCTCATCATTAGTCATAATTTCATCAGGATAGCCGATCCTTTCTTTAATTGCCAGGGCCTATAAAAATGAGGAGATTGAATTTGAAAGTTGAAAAGTCTGAAATAAAAATCATAAAGAACCTAACAAATTTCGTTTGTCAAAAACCCCTAAATAATGAAAACCAAACACTAAAAACAAAAATAAAAACACCTCTTGGATATCTATCTGCTCAAAGAAGAAGTTGCCTTTTCAATAGTGTACTGAAAAAATCCCATTTTCAAAAAAATTCAAAAGGTGGGAACGAAAACCAAGGCTGGTGCTTAATTTTTACAAGATCTTTTCTCGTTTAGCACAGCTTTCCCAAAATGAAAATTGACAAGGCACTAGTGCCTGTGTGTCTGAATTTTATGAAATTGCTTTTCTAAAGAAAGGTTCTTGCTTACATGTTATGGGAGGGCTGAGAGCGTGGGCTGCCACTCTAGCTGCCTGTAATCATCTTTCCACTACATTAATCTGGTTGAGAAAACAAAGTGTTTGCAAGCTTAGGGCAGATGTTCTCGGTGCAATGTTAGGGCTCCATATCAACTTCGCAGTTTTGCATAATCAATCCAGTTATTTTTCAAGATAACCATTGTAGATTATGGGGCCCTTCAAGGTCAAGAGAATAACTTTTTTTTTTTAATGGAATAGAAGATAAATGTATGTTTGCTGGGTCACCTTGCCTATTTATTAAATAGATGCTAGTGCTATGCTCCCTTTCAGTGACAGGTTATTGCTACCCTAACCAGAAAACATCAAGGAGCATTTATCTATAAGAGGAATTAATTCTGCAAATAAGTTCTTTGATGTAAATAGGGCTATTCATTTGTACTTTGCAACTTTGTAATTAATTCTCTTTTTCATTTGATTCTAAATAAATATGGCTACACATCAATTATGGAAGCTTCAACCCTAAAATCAACAAAGAGCATCATGATAATGTTGCAGGAAAGAGTTACAAAATGACAATGCTGGAAAGCAGGTTTTTCTTTTCTATGAATGGCAGAGTATGAATTTATCCAAGATTTAGAGGATAGAATGTTAACTCTTCACTCAGCAGCTTTGATCCTAGATCTAAAACAATTGTAGGGAGCACACAGATTTCACGTAGAGAAGTGAATACCCCAATTGATGAGCATCTAACTCATCTGGTAGGATGAACTTATTCTGGGAAACTGAGCAGCTCCAAGTGGTAGAATTAGAAAGGTCATTTTAAGTATGTCTATCTAGATCAGACAGCAAAGAAACTGGACAAAATGATGACAAGCATCGCCGTTGCCTGGCTTACAAGAATGATGGGAATCTCTTTTTCATACAATCACAGGCTCACCTTCAATTAAGACCCGTCTAAGGATCTCAATTCTGGACTGTCTGTCTCCAGGACAACTATTATAAATGATTACTTGTGGTTATCCAAAGTACAGTATATCATTATCAATTCAACAAGAGTTGGATATGATTGAAAAGTAATTGAAGAACCAAATGAAGTAGGTACTGTGCTAAGAACTAATGATAAAAAGAAGGGCAAAAGGAGTACATGTCTTTAGGGAGTTTGTATTCTATTGGGACAGGTAACTAGAAAATAAGTAAGATTTAAGCTACAAAGTATATTGAAGGTAACCTATGTGATCTCATCACTTACAAGGTAGATCACTTAAATTCCCTAGGCCTGTTTACTTATCTGTGGAATAACTAAGCTTCTCATACCAATGTTCCTGTGATCCCTTTAGGGATTAGCCCTCCATACACTATACCAGCTTGTTTCAATAGTATGTACAACAACAATAGTTACAATAATGCCAGAAAGAGCTGATGTGCACCCTATTTTAAAATTCAAGGAGCAATTTGATCACAATTCCTGAGGTAGGTGATGATAAACCCAATTTACAGGTAAAGAAACTGAAGGTCAGATTTGGTTCTTCTCAGTGATTCAGTGATCCAAGGCAATCCCAATAAACAGAAAACACCATCCACCATCAGAGACAACTATGGAGACTGAGAGAACACATGCTATATTCACTTTTTCCCCTCAGTTTTTTCCCTTTTGTTCTGATTTTTCTAATACAATTCATAAAGAATTGTTGAAAAAACAAATATGAATATACATGTATAATTTTTAAAACACTGTTTTACATATAACTAGGGAAAATAATTTAAAAAAAAATAACTGCAGGCAATTCAAAAAAGAGCTTCCCAGAGTCAGTCAATAAAGTGATTTATGACCATGCATTTCATTTTTTTAAAACTAGAGTAACATTCCTTTGCTGAGATATAAAACAAGGGTTATTTACACATGACTTTCCCCTCTCTCCCTTGGAGTTTTGCACTCCACTTGGGGATCAACATAAAATATTGAAGCTATGGGCTTGGGTGAAGTTATTAGAGTAATTTCAAGAAAGCCTTTCCTATCTATTCCTTACACTGAATAGAAACAATCACATGAGAAGCTGAAACATGAACCCTTGGAGTGGGTTATGATTGTAAAATGGTTTCGTGACAAAAATCGCCAAATCTATGAGACCCATAGGGAAATCACTATCAAGAAGCATGTATCCACAGGCTGCCATTTGCAGGATTTTCTAATTTTTTATGCTCTGATGCTTGATTGTAATGCTTATACCCCTGCCCCTTGCCTCATGAAAGCACTTTGGTGTATTTACCTTATCTTCTGCTTTCTTCTTAGTCTCAGCATCCATCCAGGTGAGGTCATCTAAAGTCTTAATGAAAACTTCTCGAATCTGGGAGATGAGATTTTCCACCTATAACAAACCAAAAGCAAGACAACAAAAAGAACATCAGTTCATTCTTTAAAAAGCTTCTCAGCAATAATGCATTCTTGGTGGAGTTGTAAAATGATCCAACTATTCTGGAGATTTTAAACTGTGCCCCAAGGGCTAATAAACTGTGCATACCCATTAATCCAGTGTTTCATAAAAAAAGAGAAAAGTGCACAAGCACATATACAAAAATGGTTCTAGTACCCCTTTTTGTGATGGCAAAGAATTGGAAAATGAGTAGATGCCCATCAATTGGGGAATGGCTGAATAACTTATAGTCTATCAAAGTTATGGAATATTATGGTTCTATAAGAAATAAGCAGGCCGGCTTTAGAATGGACCTGGAAATATTTACATGAACTGATTCTGAATGAAACAAGCATAACCAAGAAAACATCGTGCAAAGCAATACCAAGATTGTGCAAGGATCAAAAATGATAGATTTGGTTCATTGATCCAAGTCAATCCCAATAAACTTTGGACAGAAAACATACATCTCCAGAGAGCACTATGAAGACTGAATCAATACATACTATGTTCACTTTTTCCCCTGTTTTTTTTTTTTTTTGTTGTTGTTGTTCTGATTTTTCTTCCCCAACATAAGGAAATGTTAAAACAAATATGAATATACATGTATAACTAAAAAAAAAAAAAATTACATATAACTAGGGAAAATAAAAAAAAATAACTGGAGACAATTTTAAAAAGAGCTTCCCAGAAGCTCAGTGGGATATAAAGTAATTGAGTACAGCAGAATTATTCCATCTAAAGAAAAAGTGAAAATGAAAATCTGCATTGTTGAGGCAATTTAACACAGTTGCTACTAGCAGCATGGCAGATGCCTTTTCAGTCCTGTGAATAATACTATGATTCAAACTTTATAGGTTTGTCTCTTTTTTTGATGAGGTGGGGGGCAAGACTTGGGATTTCATCAGCATTAATGTTAAGGAATACCATAAATACTTATGACTGCCACAGAAATGCCTGCAAACAAACCAGAATACTTGCTAAGTACTAAATGTGGGCAAGTAATTGAATCTCTCTATACCTCATAAGTGGACAAAATGAAGTCTCAGGTCACTTCTAGTTCCAAATCTATTATTCTGTGAGTCAAAATCTAAATAAATGTGCTGCAAAAAGGGGCCAAGATTTTTGTGGCAGCAAGAAAAGTTGTTAAAATTGGAAGAAAAAAGGAAAAATCAGTTTTACAAAATTAACCAGTCATGAGCCATTGTTGTTCAGTCTTTTCAGGAGTGGCAGATTCTTGTGACCCTATTTGAGGTTTGCCATTTCTTCTCCAGCTTATTTTATAGATCAGAAAATTGAGACAAACAGGTTTATGTGCCTTGCCCACGATCACAGAGCTACTAAATGTTTGAAGCCACAATTGAACTCATGTCTTCATTGCCTAGCATTCTATCCTCCCTGCTACTTAGTTGTACAAAATAAAAGTACAACTAACTTGGAATATAAAGTACAGAAAAGTTTGTTAGATATATTCATCACACTTTAAATATCCACCCCTTCCCTCTTTTATCTTGCAATTAGTCTAGAAGACTTTTCTGCATAGAGGGAATGAAAGCCTCTGACAAACATGTTAACACATTGCAGAAAATGCAAAAATTCTGCAATACAACCTTGTACCATATCTGACACCACAAAAACTTTAAAGAGTTAAAAGGTTTCAATGAGATCTATTTTAATTTAAATCCTACTGAAAATCTACAGGTTAGATAAGACACATTGTACATTCAAAATGTTTTGCGAAGACATAACTTTAAGGTTTATTGTAATATACTGATAAATTCAACTCATATGCTAACATTATTTAAAAATAAATGTATTTATTTTTACTTAAAAAAAATCTGTCCCAAGTAATTCACATACTTCTTTATGCAGAATCTTGGAATAATTGAGTTTACTTTGAATAAGTCTGGAAGATACTTTGAGACATGTTGATAGACTCTAAGAGGCTGAAATATTCCTGAAAAAGCCAAGCATTTGCAATGGCTACTGCAATGGCTACTTTTGGTCATGCATTTCATCAAACATTGTCAACCCTAAAAGTTATAAAGACATGATCGTGCAAGACTGAAATGCTTCCAGAAATATTACTTATTTTTCTTTATGTAATTAATGACTAATAATAATAATAAATAATAAAGTTTTTCATATTTTAAATGCTTTGGGAAAGCATTAGGAATTGAAGTTACTTGGAGTTTTTGTTGACTTAGTGGGGGTGGGGAGACATAGTAATGATAGATTTATAGAGAGAACAAAGCAAAAAAGTACAGACTTTATGTTTTATAAATTAGATGCTTAACTAAATTTCTGAATACAGTTAATTGTGCCAAAAACATTACCTTGTGTTTGCTGTTGCCAGCAAATGCTTCTCCTACATAAAGTCGCCCAACAGCATTATCCATGATCCCATTGACATAATTAACACAACGTCTCCAAGTGGCTGTTTCAGATGTTGTGCCATAAAGAGCCTATTGAGGGTAAATACAAAATAGAATATATGATGGTTTCAACTTAAAATGTCATGGAATTCTATGCTATCCAAAATCACTAATCTGCAGTAGAAGACTCAAAAAAAGTCTTATTTAAAGACCTCACTCAGTATATATATGTTCCTAATACAGGGGAAAATACCATTCAGTTAAATTATTTGCCTATAGGACCATTGTTAAAATGCCACTTTACAATCTTATGCTGTGGATACACGTTAATATTTGTTTCAGGACTGATGTGGGAAAAAATTGCATCATCATGTGTGTTGTCAATATAAATGAGACTGGATGTCCAACAGATGTACATACATTATTCCATCTGTGAGAAGGGTAGAATTCAAATAAATCTCCCATAAACAGAAAATAATTCTTGCCTTTAAATATTTCAATCTAACTTTTCATAGCTAGAAGCATTACATAGGTGTCTACTCAAATACCAACAAAGTGATTTCATTAAATACAACAAACGAGAAGCTCCATGATAAAAAGCAAATAGCTGAAAGCTAAACAATCTAGTGACAAAACGTCATTTTCCCTATGGCATGCTCTGAATGACTATTATTTTAAATATGATTCAAGATACACCTTTTAGGTTTACTTCAGGCATAAGTGATTGTGATAGGTTTTCCAACACTAGATAGTTGAATTTCCAGACTAGAATTCATGAAGGTGTGGTTTAAAATCTTGCCTCAGACACTAGTTGTATAACTGGGGCAATCCCCAAGTTTCCTCATTGCTGATAACATCATCAACTCACAGGATTATTATCTTGATCAAATTAGAGAATACTGATAAAGCACTTTGGAACTTTGAAGCACTATGTGGATGCTACTGTTATCATTACATAGATATCTGCAAAGGGCTTTTTATTAGAAAGCATGTAGCTCACATTCACCATCAACTCAAAAAGCTCTAGCCCTGACATTCTAGTACTCTATGGTAAGAGCTCTGAATTTAGAGTTAGAAAATCTGTGTTTCAATGCCATCTTTGTTACCTAACACCCCTATGACTTTGGGCTAATCATTTCAGAGAAGCAGCATGATATAATGGATTGACCATCTGCTTTGAAGACACAAAACCTTGGTTAGCTGTATCATCCTCAGTGAATTATTTAAACTATCTGGCCCTTCTTATTCTCATTTAGAAACTGAAGATGTTGGTTTATCTCTAGCCCTGGGACCCTATGAATTTACAGACCCCATGTGTAAAAGGAGAGGGTTGGTTTAGAATCAGATCACCCCTGTGACCCTCTAAAAAATCCTATGGACCCCTTATTAGGGTAATTATTTAAATGCATGAAGCAAAATATAAGATTATAAAGGAAACTTTTTTTTAAGGTTCAGGGATCCCAGATTAAGATTAAGAATCTTGGCTATAGAAGATGATTAAGGTTGCCTCTAATTCTGCATCTGATGAAGCTATGATCAAATGTCTCTGCATTATCTTTACATTATATACTCGACATATAAGTCAATTATGTTGTTGATTATAATTTTAGCAGTGACATCAATAAAGTTTTTTTTTTTTTTTTAATAAAGAAACTTCCAACATTTGATTGAATATCGACATTAAGTCTATCCAGCACCTCGGACAGCACCTGACACAGAACAGGCACTTATAAAAAACTGATTTGCATTCAGTGCTTTCTCACACTTCAGGCCATGTAGGATGACTACTCTCAGAGCAGCAGGATTATTTTGGTTCTAGACTAGATAGCTAACACCTGGCATTTTCCCCCTTGCCAAGTTCATCACATTCACATGGTAGACACCGCAAGGTCCCCAATTTTGGATCTCTTTAAGCTTAAGTCTTAAGAAGAGAGAGATTTTTCTTCACCTTCCGGAAAGCATTTCTCGTCTCCTTGTAGTTTCGGCTGAGGCTGCTTACAAGATCCATAATGAGTCGCCAGGACATAAAATTTTGAAGATCTCTGTATAAAAAAACACCACCACCCAGCAACAAGAAAGATGAGGCTGCAAGGCTTCTAGAAAGCATAGTGACATTAAAGTGTGAGTCATGAAAGGACAGGAGGGCACCTACCTGGGAGAATATTTGGTAAGAATCAACTTAAGTTTGGTTAAATATTCGGGAGCATACACAATCACAGCTTCCTCATTTGCAACATTAATGTTCACAGTTGACATGATTTCATTTGTGTAATTTGCCCAGTTGAATGGCTAGAAAAAAACAGGTGTCACGTGTTTAATAGTCTGTCAATTTCACAACATGGTCCCAAGATTCTAGTATGAAACAGTAGGGTGAAATATAGAGGATAGTTTTGTCATTAGTAGACTAAGCCCAAACTATTGTGATTATTTGAACTTTTTTCCCTTATTAATTTAATCATCATTTCTTATATATCTACTGGGCACAAAGCATTATGCTAGGCACTGAATTAAAAATTAAATATTTACGTATACATTCATATATGTATGTATGTATGTATATGCAAAGCAGATATAAGACAATTTAGGGATTATGCACAATTGCCTGTAGCTGAGATTACTGAACGGTGTACATAGAAGGGGAAGCAGGAAATGTGGCTTGAAAGAAACTGGGGGCTCTGGAAAGTAGAGGTGAGAAGGCAAAATATTTCAGGCATGGTGGTATTACCATGTCTGCCAGTGCAAAGGCACACAGGTAAGAGATAGAAAAGTATGTAGGAAAGATAATTTGGGTGAATTATTATATTGTTAATGATGCCAGACCAGGCTGCCCAGATAGGTAGGGGCCAGATTGTGAAAGACTTCAAATGCAAAACAAAATGCTTGTATTTGACACAAGTGATAATGGGGAACCATTTGGATTTATTGAGAAGGTAACAATGATGAGAGATGAACAAAACTCACTTTGGCAGGTAGTTGGAAGATAGATTTTGGAGTGGGGCAGAGATTTGAGGCAGTATGACTAACTAGAGGACAAGTGCAATGGTGTAAGGAGGAGATGATGAGGACCTGAGAGCCATTTGAGTATAAAGGAGAAGAGATGTGGAAGAGATTTTCTGAAAAACAGAGAAAAAAATTAGCAGTGGATAATGGAATGAGAAGAATAAGGAGAAGATGACATTTAGGATACAATGCCAACTGATTAGAAAGAAATGGTGTCTCTAACAGAAATAATAAGATTCTAAAGAAGGAAAAGTTTTTTAATTATAGACATTGACTTTTCTTTTGGACATGTTGCATGAGATGCTTATTTGATACACAGTCTGAAATGTCTAGTTAGTAGCTGGTTATACAGAATTGGAAATTATGAGAGAGTCTAGAACTAGATCTATCTAGCATTAAAGGACAAAGAATTTGTGGATTAGAAATGATTCCTATCATTGTATTCAAATATTCTGGATACATTTTATCCCTTCCTCCTTGGGGAAGAGCTAAGTTGCACAAGGATAAGGAACTAAACATTGTTGTCTTTAGGTCTTCAGAGCCTGGGACAATACTAGGTACGCAGTAGGCATTTAATAAATATCTTGGTGATTGGATGAGGGTTTGTATGATTGGATAGGATTTCAGTGCCAACTAGTCCAATTCACAAATGAAAAAATATCACCTCTACAACATATGAAACAAGAGGCCATTCAACCTTTATTCACTACTTCCCAAGACATCCCCTATAACATTAGGATGCTAATAATCACTAAAAATTTTTTAATATCATGCATCTCTTTTTGCTGTATATCATCTGTATATCGTGCATCTTTTTTTTTTCTGTCATTCATCTTTTTTTTGTTGTTGTAACTTTTACCCTATTTTGCTTATATCTTTTCTCTAGAATCAATTGTAATAAATCAATGGTTGCTTCAAATCACAGCTCTTAAATTCCTAAAAAAATGTCAAGCTTCCCTCCAACCCTAAATCCCCTCCATTTCCCTCCAAGGTACATATCCCATGTTGTATTAGCCCATGCTTATATGGCATAGACTTGAAGCCCTTAATTATTTTGGATCCTTTCCTGATTATCAAGATCCTTCTAAAATTTAGATCCCAGAACTAATAGGGTTTTTTAAATCATATTTTCTGAGATTGAAAATGAGTCTTGTGAACACAAATTTTGACAAAAAATAAAACAAAACAAATTAAGAGACTACTTTGTTATTATTAATGGTAGAGAATCATCAAAAAGAACTTTGTCTGAAATTCAACTCTTGGTATCCAGTTTCTACCAAAACCAGAACCTCTCTTGAAACAAACCAAAGTAAAAAAGAAAATGTATGGTTTAATAGTTGAAGTTAAAAATGTATTTTTAGGGATAATTTCCTTCACAACCAAAAGGAAATGAGATCTTAGTTTAATAAGAGAAAAACCAACCATTTCATGAATATAATTACACACAAAGGCAGTTCAAAGAAAGTGAATATGAAAAATACACATGCACACTTGTAGCACATACAAACATGCATATATATACACATGAATTTAACCCAATGTTATGCCTGTTGTGATTCTTCCTGGCCATTTCTAATCTAAGAATCTGAAGTCAGTGCTATACTTGTCAATTGTCTTCTATAGGACTTGATAAAGGACACTGGTTACTCATTCATCAGAGGAAGTGGTGAAGTTGGCCAACAGCCTATGTGTGAAAGGCTTAGTTAAGCTTCAGGATTAGAGTTCACTTAAGAACATGGTAAAAGTTTGAAAGTGAGGCTAATTTTTGCTAAGGTTCAGATCCTCTAATCACTTAAGATTTAGTATTCAACCCAAAATCCTACTGACAAAAATCTGGAATTGTGTCTGCCTCCAGTCCCAGCTTTGAAGTAAATTGAGACAAAACATAAAAAGTTACTGGCAAATATTAACATGGGGGCTATTATCATTCCTCTGATCAGGTCACTTAATTTCTTTTGGACCTTGGTTTCCTCATTTGTAAAATGGGAATAATAACACTGATGATTCCTGTGAATATCAAATGAGAAAAGAAAATCTATGGCAAGTGTTTTGAGCTGGTATAGAAGTGACTATTAGACTAACTCAAGCAAGCATCCATATATGGATCACTTCTAAGCTAGCAGATGAAAACAGCTATGAAAAGCTTAGGCTTTTTTGTGGGTTTTTGTAGTGGCTGCCTCATTTCCTGATGCAGAAGAATCACTGCCATTTTTTTAAAAAGAAGTAATTAGAGTAAATGTCTATCCTTCAGAAAAGGAGATAGCTATGGAGATATACTTCTAGTTAAATCAAGTGATTAGTGTCTGTGGATTTCTCAACAGTAGAATCAGAGATGCTGACTGGCTAACTCCTATCTGCTGGACACTTTTTCTGTTCCTTCATCCTTTCTTCTAAGGGATAAGGACTAGACTGTTAAAGGGAGACTGTTTAATTAATGCTATTAAGATACTTGAGTATTCTATGCCTCCATACTATTTATAAGTTCTAATGATCTAATTTTATAAATACATTTTGGAATCGATAAAGAGTACATACAACTGTGCATTCAAAATTTAAATTTGCAAACACTGTAAAATATTAAGCCATTATGTCAAACTCTCTAACTATTCCACAGGAAAAAAAAAAAAAAAACAATAAAACATTTTTAAACAAGAAGCAATACTCACCTTTCCATCGATCACCAACGTAAAGTTGTTTTGGACCTGGCCTAGAGTCATTTTATTGTAGAGAAGGATCGGGTCATTCCGGTCTTCAGGTTTAGCTGTAGCCTATAGAAGTAATTGTAAAGAGTCATTTATCACTTAACGAGAACAGATCCTTTAGCACAATGGCCCCTGTTTAACCTTGCTGTGTCTTGTCAATCAAATGAAGTCTATAATCTCCATCTTGCATCATGATTTTATTAAATAACTAGACATCAGCCTAAGAACTCTCACTTTAGCAGAATAGTTGACAATGATAAATAGGAAAAAGAAAAAAAGAAAAAAAATGAAATAAATGTTGGCAGAGATGAAATTTTGACTGATGATATCAGTAACAACTTCATAATTTACTTTTGGCTTAATGATTAAAACTTAACTGCTCCATTGGATAAGAATGCTCAAGATTTGGCTTTGGTGTCTTAACAGGGTTCTTTGCTTCGTAGCCTTGTCTGCCAGACCTTGAGCACATTGCTAACTCTCTCTCCCTGGATCATGAATTGGGATCTCAGTAATTCCTCCAACTGCCTTCTTGGAAGCTCATGGCTTTATATATATCTATATCTATCTATCTATCTATCTATCTATCTATCTATCTATCTATCTATCTATCTATCTGTCTGCCATTAATACCTCAAATACACTCTTGTTTTTTCCTTGAAGGAAACATGTCCCTCTTAAAGCATAGTAATAAAAAGTATTAACTGTCAATAAAAATCTGTGATTTGCTATAAGCAAGACAGGAAGAGGCATAAGTCAACAGACAGGTCAAAATGAAAAACCCTCGAGGGCAATGACAGATTTCCTCCTTTTGTAACTCTCCCTTATTATACCTAGTTTTATTGTTTTATTTCTTCTCCCTCACCCAATTCATTCTATAGTCTATCCATACTGGCTATCCATAGCGACTTTTGAGACTTTGATAGGTTGATCCTCTGTCAGATAAAGAGGGGTTAGAATTCATGTTTTTTTTTTTTTTTTTCATTTTCTCTGCCATAAAGTTTGATGTGTTTAGTACAAAATCACTATTAGGATTGATCTTTGCTGTGGTAATGAAATTCAACATTCAAGAAGTACCTTTAACATGTAAGCCTTCAGAGGTAGGTTCCTTCTAGCTCCAAAGCCATAGTATTTCACCTCTAAAGAACATACATGTCTTTAAAAGCAGCAAAAAAAGTTAATCCAATCACAGATTTCCACAGAGATGGGAAGTCTTCAGGGCAATCAAAAGCAACCTCCAGATTTTACAACTGAGTCCCACTGAATGAAAATGGCTTGTCTAAAATCATTTATCTATTAATATTCTGAGTCATGATCTGACCTCAGTAGTTCCTGATGCAAATTCAGAGGTGAGCTGTCATTCCAGGAGTCTCTTAAAGAAAAGATTCTGATACTGAACTCAGATTGTAACTTTTGTCTTATTTTAGGAAATCTTTAGAGGGGGGAAGAGTTTAGAAAGGAGTTCTTAGTGACCAAATCCCTAAAGCTTTCTACAATCCGGCTCTCATTTACCTCTTTTTCATATACGTTATGTTCTGGCCATATTGTATTACACACTCACTGTTTCAAAGGCATTTCAGATCTTCATACATTTGTGCAAGTCACTTCCTATACATGGGATATTTTCACTCTTTTTTTTTTAATATGCTATCACTGAGTCTGAGAAATAGGAGGAATTACAGGAAATATCCAGTATATTCCATATTCTTTTTCACTCTCATCTGTAATACAAAAGACTGGCTTGTTTCCTTCTGGCTAAAAGTGAATTCTGCTCCTCCAAAAAGAATAATAAGAAACAACCTTATTTACATCTATCTCCACCTCCCTCCTCTCTTCTCCCTTCCCCTAAATTAGTTGATAAGCTTCTTAGGGAAAAGGACCATCTTATTATCTCTGTATTCCCCTTTGCGTCCTGCCACAATACTTTGCACTAAAAGGTATTTCATAAATATTTGTTGAATTTAGTTTACTTATCACATCAAAGGTCAATCCCAGTAGTGACTTTGTAATAAACACATAAAACTTTATGGAAGAGCAAATCCAAAAACATGAAGTAACTTCTGAATCCCCTAGCAGCTGCCCTCAATCCCAAGGGGATCAATCTTTCCACTAATCCCTGTAATCATTAAGGAATGAAGAGTAGTCCTTTAATGCCCAACATTACCAATATTGGGTTCATTTTTAAGCTCCTATGCTGTTATTGCTGAAGCAAAATCATCTAGGAAGGAAACAGCACAGAGCGGTTTTGAAAAGCCGTGGGATTCTTTCATTTTAAAGGCTGACTTTTCCATTACACAGCCCTGACTTCCTACCACTTAGCACAAAATTGGTCTTTTCACCGCCAAAACCAATCTTGGGTGGAGAAAGGCACAGAAATGGAGCTGAATGGTACTCAGTGGAATAGAGACAAGATGCTTTACGTTGGCAATCTCTTTTTCCAGCTCCATGATTCGATTCATTTCCAAGGTAATCTGGGTTTCATTGATGGACAATCCTCTATCCTTGCGGATCAGTTTAGCCACAGAGATCATGAAATCCACATATGCTGTGCAGGCCTGTGGGGGGAAAACAATGGAGGGTTTTCTACTTGTTGGTGGTAAAACATTTAAGATTTTTCTATGTTTTTTCTTTTAATCAACTTTTACTTCTTTGGTAACAGTTTAAGTCAGAAAACTCCTTCATGGAGACACCTTAAAAGAAATGTATCACAAAGAGTCATGAACCTGTCAAATCATACTATTGGAGAACTCCAATGAAGAAATAAAATACAACCTTTGTTTCTCCATTCAAAAATTGGAAATGAGGACAATTTATTTAGCATAACATCTACAAAAGTAGTTTCCACACATCCTAAGGAAGTATGGAAATTAAAATTAAAATCAAGTGAGATTCATCCACTTCTGCTTTGCTCTTGTACTCTTTCCACTAACAAGTGTCTGTCTAGTTTTTAGCATGCCCTTCAGTGTTCGGTTGTCATCTCCTCCTGTTTCTCTTAGTTGCTACTCATTAGACCCGATTCCCCTTTGTAAAATACTATATTAAGAATGTTTCAATATTTTACTTACTGAATAGACCATAATATTTTAAAACAGGGACAGCTTTTCTTTTCATCCCTGTGCTTTGCATATAGTACAGTCCTAATACATCCTGGCCCTGAAGTCAGGAGGATCCGAGTTCAAATGTGATCTCAGACACATACTAGATGTATGACTATGGACAAATCACTTAACTCTCACTGTGGCAAATCACTTAACCTGTTTGCCTCAATCCACACTAAAAGAAATTGCAAACTACCCCAGTATCTTTGATAAGAAAATCCTAAATAGAGTCACAAAGAGTTGGATGTAACTAAAACAACATGTTTGGTGAATTAAGGTCTTCATTAGTATGCAGTAATACTCAAATCCAATGATGTCACACTTAAGTACTTCATTGTAGAGAATGTATGACAAACATTTTAAGAAACCTTAAACCTTGACTCACCAAGTCTGTTCACTCTTGTAGGTTTTTCTCATTCTTGAGCACAAGCAATGTCATTGAAATCAGCTCATGGACCAGAATATGTCCCATATAATCTTCATAGCTCATAGAAAGCACAGTGAGACTAGAGTACTTTTCTAATTAGACCAAGAATTCTTTTTTTAAAAAAAAAATATTATTTTTTATTTTCAAAATATATCCAATGATATTTTTTCAAATTCAACCCTGTAATCTTGTGTGTAAACTCTCAATAACAAAGCTAGCCCCCTTTAGATAGGTCTTTATTAAAATAACTCCTACTAAAAAACCTGAGCCACATATCACTGAACCACATAGAGGAACTCCCTTGTTTTTGTAGCACAGGTTCACAGAATATAGACTCAGAAGGGACCTGAAAGGTCATTGAGTCACAGAATCTTTAGAGTTGGGGGTGAGCTCAGAAACTACCTAGCCAAATCCATAGTTAAACAAGAATTCTCTTAGGATCTATCTGGATAAAGACCAGCTAATTTGCTTGAAGATATAGGGAACTCAAATGAATTACCTGTCAATACAACCTCTGTCCTATTTCTATATTGCTGTAACTTTTGCTCGACTGACCAGAATTTTAGATCAAAAACACTATTCAATATCATTTACTTTAAAACTTATATACTTAAATCTCTCTTCCTCCCCATTTCCAACATCACTCTCAACACATCTCTTTGCAACATTCCCCCATTTCTCCTAGTTCTGTGTTCTTTAGCTGTTCTTTATCTCCTGACTAGAAGCTTAATAATGCTCCTTGACCTAGCTGATAGATTTTCTTCTGCACAACTTAGACCTCACTTTTTCAAATATTAAAGCCTTAAAAAAAAAAAAAAACTTCCACTTTTTCCCCATCAGCTTTTCAGATCTCACCTCATCTGTTCCCTTTCACAGCCAGATGTTTTAGCAAAAGGAAGCTATACTGTTCTCACTCTCAATTGACTTTTGAAGCCCTTCAGATCTAACCTTAGCCAGAAACCTGATCTAGCTTCTGTCTCTAGGCCCACCCACCACTTTGCTGAAACAATGCTCTTCAAAATTACCAATCACATCTTGACTGCTTAACACAAAGACTTTCTCAGTTTTTTTTTGACTTATACTGGCCACAGACAGGGATGGTCACAGCTTTTATCTGTCTCTCAACTGCAAGACTCATGAATTCTGAAATTCCTTTCTCTAACCTTTGAACCTTCCATCATTCCCTTTGCCTGGTTCGTCCTAAAACTTTTTCATCTTCACCATGACCTTTAGTCCCTCTGGTCCATCATTCTTCCTCAGCTCACCACACAAGATAGGGCTTCGCTATCTTGATTCTAGAGTTATAATTTCACTTTAAAATTGTCCTTCACTTGCTTCATCTTCTTGTCTTAACTCCACTCATGCCTTGTAAAGTCCAATCCTAAGTTACTTCAATCATCTGCCTTCTCTGCACCTATTTGTAGTTGCTAAATTCTCCATACATTGTGTGGAATGGTTCTATTAAAAGCAATGTAACCTTTTAGTTCTTCTCTAATTGACAACCTTGTTGTGCCCCAATTATGGCTATTTTAAACCTTCTCTTTCATTTTTTATTATTTATACTATTTATATACTTTATCGCTTATATTTATACTTATACTTTAATTTCTCCCCATCTTCTTATACTTATGCTACTTTTTCCCCATCCTCTTCAATTGAAGATCTCAAACAAGAGAAAGCCAAAAGAGAATGCCAAAACAGCCAGACTTAATTAAATCAAGCATTGTTAGCATGGAGTTTATGGTCCCTACGGGAAGCATAAATAAAGTTCAGGGGGTCTATGGAATTAGATGGAAAAAAAATATTTCCACTAACATTTAGATGGAATGATTTCCTCCAATCATTTAAAGACATCGTTCTAGTACTCAATTGTTAAAGGGAATCACAATACAAAATTACATTAAAAACACCTATTTTATGCAAATAAGCCTTTCCTACATCTTTCCATCCAAGTCCTATATGTCTCCTCCCTTTCACTTTCAGACTTCCAGAAAAAGTCATCTATCTTCCTTGCCTCCACTTCTTCTCCAACTCATTTCTCAAAATCTTGTATTCATGTTTCCAATTCTCCCACTTAACTGAAATTGTTCCTTTTAAGCTACCTTCTTCCACTCCCTAAGATCACCCTATGCCATCTTTTAACTGTTATTCCAAGGCTTATCCTTCCTAACTTCTGCAACTTGCAGCAGGTATTGTTGACTATTCCCTGTACCAGGATATTTACTCCTTACTGGGTTTTTAATACACTTTGTCTTCTGTTCCTTCTTCTCCTACTTGGGTGATTGCTTCCTTTAAGAAGACTACCTTGCTGGATAATTGCCCATATCCTATCCATCAGCATTTAGCTTTAGTTTTAATTTAGCTAAACAATTCAATAATAATAAAAGATTGTCACATTTAACTGGCTTTACAAAGCCAGCCCCTGAAAGGGAAAATATAGGTGTTTTCCAGAAATATGAACCACTGTTCATTTTAAAGTATTAACAAAGCTTATGAAAAAGCTATTTGTTCACTTGTTCATTCTTATGAAGTCAAATGAATGAAAGCTTGGTTTAAGGTCACTATGAATGTGACATTTTAATTTTTTATTGGATTGTTTAATTAGATTAATACTAAAACCAGTGAGGAGATGAAAGATGTTTCTCTGACAATTATATAAGATGAAGTACAGAATACCTTGTTAATTTAGAATGTGAAAATATCAGTTTAAAGTAAAGAATATTGAATATATAAATATAAATGTTTTATATAAAGCTGTATGTCATATCTGAAATAGTTATATGTTATATCAGCTGAGTAACAAGAACCCTGTGTAAATGATCAATTATGATTAACTTAGCTATTCACAGAAATATGATATAATATAATGAGTCCAAAAGACTCATAATGGAAAATGCTATCTACATCAAGAGAAAGAATTATGGAGTCTGAATTCAGAGTGTTGAAGCATACCATTTTCACTTTTTGGTTTTTTTTAGCTTTCCCTTTTTATTGTTTTTTCTTTCATAACATGACTAATGTGAAAATGTTTCCATGATTATATATGCATAACATGTTGACTCGCTTGCTGTCTTGGGGATGGAAGAGAGGGAAGGAGAGAGGAGAAAGGGAAAAAAGGAGAAAAATTTGCAAAACAAAAAAATAATTGTTGAAAACTATCTTTACATGTAAATGGAAAAAATATATAGCCTTCTATTTACAAAAAAAATTTGTGTGTCTAAAGTTGTAGTTGTCTGATCACCCACAGTCAGACATGCTGTAACTCAACTCTAATATAGTAATGTCATTTAAGAATGATGGACAACAACCAAATCCTGCACAGTAGTCGAATTTGATTCATCACTGTCTTCTGCACTCTTACCCACACTGTTGGCTATGTTTGAGTCACCCTTCTATGAATGGCTCCTTTCTCTCATCCTCTAAACCCTTCCCTTCACATTTCCTTTTAAATTCCCACTCATTCTTTCCAACACACAATGCTTTTCTTGTATCTCTCTTTTCCACACATATTTTTCATGTGTGTAAATGTCATGGCCCTCAACTAGATAATCAGCTCCATGAGGGCATGAAATCAGCTTTTTTTTGTAATCTAAAATTCCAGCACTACCATAATTCTCTGCACAAGTTGAGATTTAGTAATTTGAGTTATGCTGAATTGCAATCAAGAAACAAAAGTTTGATTTCAACTTAAATGTTGGATAGAACCAATGATGGCAGAGTATTTCACCTTAGGGAAATACTATCAGTCTTATTGAGAATAAAAGACTATACTATAATAACCATCTAAATATTTCTATATTTTGACTCATAATTTTGCTCTGATTTTCCTTTCCTCTTAATTCCTTGGTAGAGTATTAAAGCTCTAACACGTTTGAATAAAATCCAGAAGGAAGAAGAATTTGTTTTCATCAAGCATAGGTATGAGAAAGAACCAGTGGAATGCAGGAGGAGCCCTAATTGGAAGACCTAAAGACCTGAGTTCAAATCTTCTATCTAGTGGATAGAGCTAAACATATTGTGGTACCGAACACTTTCCAATATTATAGGGTGTAATAGAGGATGAATGTGAAGAGTAGAAAAACGTGGGTAGACTTCAATGAACTGATGCAGAGTGAAGCAAACAGAGCCAAGAAAAGACTGTATTCCATGACAATAACATAGAAAACAGAAGTTCTTGATAGAGTCTTTTTAGTATTTCATGATAATTATATTTTAAAATGATTTGTTTCTTTTATAATCCTATATATTTTTGACATTTAAAAACATTATTCTAAGGAGCCCTCGGGCTTCACCTGATGTCCTAAAAGTCCATGAGAACTTCTGAAATTGATGGAAAAAATATAGAAATATAACTGAACACTGTTCAATTAAAATTACTGAACTAAGCCCTGGAGAAAACTTGAGAAAATTTACCTCCTCTTCCTTCTTTTCAAAAGTGAGGGATACCACAATTGTGGAATACATCATTTACTTTCAGATGGGCTCTATGAGTTTATTGGCTGGATTTAATTTTTGCCGCATTCTTACAAAATGTGTTATAAGATGTGGATTTACGAATAGGGTAGGAGAAAATATATTCAGAAATGACTACAATGTGAATAAAAAGACAATAATAATGAAAAAGAGAAAGAGGAAAAAACCTGTTTCAATCCAAGCTATGGTATTATCACTATTCACCTTATAAGTCACTGGGATTCTATTTCATCAACTGTTAGGAAGTGTTAAGTGTCTGAGATCAGATTTGAACTCAGATCCTCCTGACTTCAGGAGGCCCCAGGGGGCAGCTAGATGGTACAGTGAATAGAGTACCAGCCCTGAAATCAGGAGGACCTGAGTTCAAATCTGGTCTTACACACTTAACACTTCCTAGCTGTATGACCCTGGGCAAATCGCTTAGTGGCAATTGTCTCCCCCCCCAAAAAAAAGTCTAGACCCCCAAAAAGGCTCTTTACCAGTTCTATAGATTTCAATCTTATTCTTCCCTGTCTTTGTTCCAAGAGGATGACGAGTTACCCTTCCTCCTTTTCTCTAGATCTCATGATGAGAAGACATATATAAAATACCTTGAGCCACCTCAGGAGAGATCTGGCTCATTCTTTCAGATTGCAATCAGCATCAGCTTGGCTCAGAGGGCCTCTAGTGACCTCTGTACTGTCCGAGCAGAACGGTCTCCTCGGGGCAGGTGCTCCCAGAGGTCTGGGTGTTTCTGTTCTGTTTTATGGGTCTCTTCGTTGTTTTTGGCATCAGCCCTTTTCACAATGAGATCTTTTGGTCCTGACCTTTCCATAACATTCAAGCTAGCATAAAGTACTTCATGGAGACACACAGCTAGGTAATAAAAACAAATATGGGCTCATTTCATTTGCAGGAGCTCTCTGCCTCCTTCCTTATTGAAACCTGCAATTTAATTTTTCCCCTATAAAATCCATTCCTATTATTCAGACTTGTTATCTGTTCATATCCTGAAAGGATTAGCTCATGTTTGACAGAATCCATGCTCCATTCCTCAGATTATATGACACAGCTTAATTACTTTCATTTTGGTCTATTCCCTGTGACAGGAACTAGAATAGAAGAAGTGTCTTAAGAAAATGAGGACAGAACACTTGATTGTCACCTTGGTAGCAAGACCAGGATTTTCATTTTGGTCAGAGCATTTTGTTGCTTATGTCAGGATGCCAATACTTTGAAAAATATAATAGAATGTCAGCTCTTTATGAGAACAGAAACTGTGCATTTTTTTTTGTCCTTGTGCCCCCAGGGCTTAGAATAGTCCCAGATATACAATTGGTGCTTAATAAATGTGAATTAAATGTGGAAGAGTCAGTCTGGAGTGACATTGTATTTAACACCTATCTAATCACTGTATAAAAATTGTTGGTTTTTCAATTAGCTAAGCAATAGTTCTGATGGTGACATCATTATATTAGAAAGATGAAGTAGAAATAGAAAGTCAAGATGTACTGGGTTAGGATACAGATGACTTAAAATGAATCTTGGTATTGGAGATGATTCGTTTGTGTTGTTTTCAATACATGGTGCTACATGCCTTAAAAGAAAAAAAAATTGCCTCCCTCTACCTCACAAGATGGTCATGATGCTTAAATGAGATAACAGAGGTAAAACTTTTTCAAAGAGTAAAAATATATAGGCAAAAAATATTTATCATATCTGGGTAAAAATCCATACATAAATACAAAATCTAACATCTGAGGAGTAAAACAAGCATAAATATAAAATCTTACCATTAATGTCATAGATTTTACCATCCTACAGATTATTTTTGCTAGTAATGAATTGATGCAGGAGAAGGATCATATTCCTCAAAGGTTATAGAGTGGCCAACTATGTTGGGACTGGAATAGAATTAGGGTGACCTCCCTCCTTCATGCTCTATTTGGGAACAGAAGCTTTCCAATTGGAAATCCATTAAATAAGACAACAGATGAACACTATCTATTGAAATACATCCAAAAAGGTAATAGATAACTGGTATATAAGAACTGCATTCACTGAACATTTACTGTGAATAGCTTCAGCTATCTGCATCTTTGTGAAGGAATTCTATCTTAAAATTATGAGTTTAATCCTGGTTGAATTATGTTGTGTGGAAAAGAATGTGGGGGTGACAGGAAATAACTTTATTGCTCAGGAAAGACATTCAATGTCCTATTAACCCCTGCAAGGAAGAGTAGAATTCAGTTGGGTTCGTTTATTAGCTCCCCTGTTGATCTGTTACCCTAACAGTGAACCAGCTGCAGCCAAAGCTTCTATCATCAAGTGCCCAAATTGTTGTGAGTCCTTAGAACAATGGCAGCAGGGGACTCAACAAAAAGTAATAAGGTCATTTTACTATGCTTTATGGCCACACATTGGACCTTTAAAATTGTGCTTAAGGAGAAACTTATGATGCTCAATTCACCTTCATTCTTGCCTCCTTCTCACTTCAAAAAGGCCACCAACAATATCAATTCTAGCTTCCCATGAATTCTCATCTCGGTCTCTCTCTCAACCCATATGATCCCCCACTAGAACTAGTGTTAATAGCCTAATTGGTCTCCCAATTCCAGTCTCATCCTTTTCCAATCCATTCCCAATAAAGCTGCCAAATGGACATTCCTAAAACATAAATCCAATTCTACTATTCCCTAGATTAACATTTTACTAGACTTTATCTACTAGCTGTAACCTCATGGAATAAATTCAAAATGTTCAGTTTGGTATTTAAAGAGTTCCACAAACTGGTTCAGACCTTTCTTTCCATTCTTGTTGCATATTCCATTGATTCTCTGACTCAGCATCCCAAGTCAAATATATCAGTCTGCTGGCTGTTTTTTATACAACATTCTAGTTAATCCTATAGGTAAGGAACCAATTCCTTACAACATGAGATCCTTATTGACATTTCATCATTTTTTTCTGAATTTACTTATCAGGGAAGAGCATGTTTTGCCCTCCCCTCCTCCTTTATTAAGCTCCTTAAAGACAAACGTTGTCTTTATATCCAAGTCTTTTTACCCACAACATCTATCATGAGCGTTGGAAAAAGTGGCCATTTAACAAATAGTTACTGATTTAAATTGAATCTCTTTCAGACTTAATTATCAAAAATAACATTTGTTCAAGAGTAGGTCTAACTGAATAGTAAATTACTCATATTCCCTCTTTCTCTGCTATCAACATAAATCTCCTCCTATTGCTCAGATTCTACTGCAGTTTCTGGTACCGAATCAGCACTTAATTGAAATGAACAAAATTATCCCTCCTACCACTACCAATGGGGGCATGAAGCATTCTCCCCAAAAGACCACATCCATCAGCACGCAAAAGCAGCATGACCACTTTTGATCCACTTGCAGGCTACACGAGTGCATGAATGGAGGATCTGTTTAGAATTCCAATTCTGGGATGCCTCTGCCAACATCTGTGTAGAAAATGCCTCAATTTCTTACTGATGACACTCTAGGCAAACCACATCAGTGAGGAAATGGGAGTAGAATTGGCTCAATAGCTCATTATCTTATTATCTGGTCTTGATTAGGCCCACTCTTTACCTTTGATAGATAGATAATCTCTTTTTCAATCATGCCAGTTTCTACTTGAAGTTACGCATAGAAACTGATTTTTAAAATAACAAAATTGTGCACTTAATTTTAATGTGAATTACCCTAACAGAAATGGGAACTTGAGTTCTTTGTGTTTGATGATTGAGGGTGCCTCATGAATGTTCTGGCTGTTAAGCATCTCTGCTCCCTGTTCTATAGTATCAGCACACAAGAAACTATACTCTGAACCAATAGGGATTAAAATAAATAGCATTTATATAAATACTTTAAGGTGTGGAAAGCACTTCACATCTTATCTTATATAACTCTCATAATCTTGGAAAGTAGGTGCTATTGTTATACCCATTTCATTGATCCCCAGTTGTTTCAGTCATGACCACCTATGGGGTTTTATTGGCAATGGTTTGCCTTTTTTTTTTTTTTTTATTATTTATGCTGCAAATGAGGAATACCATATCAACTGTGCCAGTTAGCTGGCTTCTTCATTTTACAGATGAAGAAACTGAGGCAGGCAGAGGTTAAGCTCAGCAACCCACAAGCTAGTAAGTATCTCAGGCAAAAATGTTACTCAGAACTTTCTTTCCAAAACTCCATTCACCATGTCACCTTAGCTGCCAGAAACATACAAGATTTATTTTATCAATGTAAAAATATATATATATATCTATATATTTACCTCTTTATATATGCCAGAGCATTCATAGTAGTCACGTGATGGTAGACCAAGTCGAGGCTGATCAATCTATTTTTAAAAATACATAAAAACAACCATTCAAATATTATTGGATACCACATTTTGACAAAAAACATTCTGTGAATTACCTTAGTTCTTTCTTTTTGAAAGACAGACATTCTATCTCTACAGATCAATAGAGAAAATATGAAAGGGATATAGGCTTAATGTCATAAGACTATAGATTTAGAGAAGGAAGGGACTATAAGTCATTAAGTCCAATCTCTCTACTTCAGAAACAATTAAACAGAGGCCCAGAGACTGAATGATTGCCATACAACTAAAATAGAGGCTGAGCCAAGATCTGAAGACATCTTCTCCTTCCAAATCCAGCTCATTTTCCCCAGTTGCCCCAAGGTCTAATGGATAATATCCAAATTCACTTCTTGGGCGTGTTTCTCAGGACATTTGTTTTTCACGTAGATATTGGATTCAAAATTCAACCCAAGGATTCTATATTAATGTAGCCCTGGAGTAGCCCACAATGATAGACTCGCATTGTGGGGTACCATAGACGGCACTACGGGAACTGAGGAGAGTTCCAGTCACAGACTGTGCAAAAGCATAAAAGTGGGAGCTTTAATACTATATGGGGATCAGGCAGTAGGCAATGTAGACCTCAAAAAAAGTTACGATAATATATAATTACTGGCAAGACTTTGAAGGGCTTTCCACCAAGACCCCAGAATGCTTTCTTTTGCTTTGTTTACAGACTGGCAATACAAAACCCTTTTGGAAATTTCTAGATTTGAACTAAAAAGTTTTCATGAAATGGATGCTTTGCATCTTATATCAGATTCATGAGTTTCAACAACAGTAGGTCAGGCACTATTCAATCATTTATAGCTACTCCAGCATGACTTTTTGGTTACATGATTCAAAGACCCTGCCATTTTTCCTTTGGAGTGAGGAAATAATGGGTTCCTAATCTCTTAGTGGAAGATCCCTAGCTGTTTTCTGTTTATGAAAATGAGCCTATATTCCTTTTCATAAACATCAGGGTATAAAGTCACCTTATTTCTCTATTCTTTGCAGTCCAGAATCCTTTCACTTTCTACAATTAACATAATAAACATTGGGGAAGGAGGGCAAGGAGGAAATGTTTACAAAATAAATGAATAAAGAAACCCGTTTTCCTCAAGGGGAATTCCATATATTCTTGATGGCTTATGGATTCATGACCACCTTGCTCACAAAATTCAAATGGGTAAATACTGTATTTGTAGATGTCCATGAGATCAAGGCTTTATTGCATTTTCAAGAAAGCTTTAGGCCAT
The DNA here is from genome assembly GCF_016432865.1 of Antechinus flavipes. Classification (NCBI taxonomy): domain Eukaryota; kingdom Metazoa; phylum Chordata; class Mammalia; order Dasyuromorphia; family Dasyuridae; genus Antechinus; species Antechinus flavipes. The sequence goes on along the minus strand of NC_067400.1, from coordinate 13,925,193 downwards.
ACCAGTGAGGGGAAACTTACATGCATAATATGATTTGTGGAGTTCTTATCATCTGTGCCAATAAAAAAATTGATCAGGACTTTCTTGCTAAATTTCGAGTTCAATTCTGCAATGGCTTTTTCAGCTGTCCAAGAAGAACCTAAGGTGGTAAAAGACAAAGTCAGACTTTAAAGACATATGTACATGGAAAGTGGAGATCAATGAATTTGGTAACAAATCTTATAATGCCAACTGCCTTACCATACTTTGCTTCCCAGTTGTCCATCGCTATTGGCCATTCATGGATCTGCGGTAAGAGATCTAACAAAGGTTGACCACCTCGGCTATCAATTGCAGCTTTGGGAAACAGGGAAGAAAGAATGAATTCAATAGGAAAGATAGTTAATTCATGTGCAGCTATTGAAAAAAATTTAGTGATAACAACTATGGGAAGTTACTTACATTCATTTAAACAGGATCTGTACAACGTTTTGGCTTTTTGCACTGCCACTATATCTTCGGGTTTCTGCTCCTGAAGAACATCTGAAATGGGGAATTTAAAATAGGCATCAATGCTTATCTCCAGCCTCCATGCATCTGCACAGGCTGTTGCCATGATACTTCACCTCTGCTCCTAGAATCTCTACTTCCCTTCAAAATTTAGCTGAAGGGCCATCTCTTCTAAGAAGACTTTCCTTGTTCTCCCAGCCATTAGTATTCCCAGATATTATTTTGCATTCATCTTGCATATATGTGCCATTACTTATATGTGTCTATATTTCAAATCTGTAGACAGTAAACTATTATTCTATTTATACCACCTGGCCAAGTCTAGTCAATGGTGCACTTCATAAGCACAAAATAAATTTGACTTAATTGAACTCAAATTTACAACTAAATAAATCTTGTCTTCCTAGATAATGAATTTTCTTTTTTGATTCTGGTATAAGAGAAACTTCTTCAAAACCCAGAGAGCAGGTGTGTATATATATATATATATATGGGTATATGTGTAAAAACAAATCCACTGGTTTTTAATCTGCTTTGATGACGTTGTTTCCCATGAAGATTAAGAGTCAGAACAACCTTAAAAAAAAATCACTGAATGCCAAGTTCATTTATGCCTCAGGAGAATTTGGAATCAGTCAGTCACCAGGATTTATTTATGAAGCACCTGGGGATATGCCAGGCAAATCAATACCAAAAAATGCAAAGTCCCTATTCTCAAGGAGCTTATTCTCTCAGAGGCAGATAAGACTCATGGAAGAGCTGGGTTCTAGAGCCCAGTCTGACACTTCCTGGTTGGGTGACCCTGATGACTCTCTAAAACCCTAAATTATAGGATTGGGTTATATAACTATTGTTGGGGTAGTTACACATAAGAACTTGCCCACATTGAAGAAATCACAGGTCTAGATCCAAAAAAAAATTATTTAAAGATCAATTCTTTGAAATCATTTGTACATATCTTTATATATAATATAGGATTATAATAACATGGTATTGTATTCAATTGATCCACATTAAGGAGCTTTCTTGGTAAGAGGTCAACAAATATAAACTTACATCTCTGCAAAGAGGAAAAATAGAGGTGCAAGGATTTGGCACCTCTTTCTGGTGTCAAAGGATCTGGAGGGGGGGAGGGAGAAAAAAGAGTGGGGAGTAGTGTTCAAATTCAGCCCAGAATGCTCCCTATCCATGTGATACTGGAAATTTCACTCAATTATCCAGCCTCTCTTTCCTCATCTGCAATATGAAGGTGCCATTTTAAATGGCCTCTGAGGTACATTCTGATGATAGATGGCAGTACCAAGGTGGTTCTTTTTTAACTGCTAATCTACGAAAGCTTACAACCATGCAGGAAAACTTGAATGGGAGTAAACTAATCAAAGATATGTCAACTGCTATGGTGTTATACATTTATTCTGGGGTCTCTCTGGGACTGACCCAGGAAATAACCTCTTTTACTCCTACTTCCCTACTAAAGAAGTGACTGGAATTATGGAATTACCCTACTAAAGAAGTGACTGGAATTATGGAATTACTATTTCTTGGAAAAGTGATTGCTCAGCTCAACCTTCTTTACTCTTCATTGTTATGATAGCATGTATTCTTCCTTGAATGCAGACTCACTCAAGAAGCAGAAAATTCATTGGTTCTGGAATCACTGAATTTGGATTCAAATCCCAGTGCCACTTACACTTGGACCAAAAAAAATTAGCTTTTAGGGGGTTCATAAAATGAGAGAGTTGAAAAAATACTGATCTCCAGATCTATGATCTGATGAGCCTAGGAAATTCCCATGTTTCCATCACTATCTCCTAATGGAAGAAGTCCATCCATGTTGCTGCCAACTCAGACTATTCTCCAGTGGCTGGGTTGGCTTCTGAAATAAACCTTTGCAATTTGCTCTAACTGCTGCCTTTAAAAAAATAAATGTGCCAAAAAAGAAGCCATTTGGTACTCAGAAACAAATCCACTGACCTTTCAGAACGACTTCTAACTCATCTCTTAAAATGTCAAAGTTACTGTAACGTGAGCTGGTCTCTGGAATGACGTTCCGCTTTAACCAGCCTCCGCAGGCATATTTGTAAAAGTCTGTACAAGGGTTGGCGGCATTATCCATGTTCTCAATCAGTCGAGCAGCTAAAATACAAGGGAAACAAAATATTTGCATATAAACGTTTAGGAGAAAAACAGACTACATAGAGAGCAGATTGGAGTTGGGGGAAGAAAGAGGTAGGAAAGAGAAGAGATTCTGAACCTTTGCTTAAGACATCATTGGTGATGTGGATTAGATATTAGTATCAAAGTGGTACAATACAAGTGTTTTTTATGTTCAGAGAAATCCTAATTTAATTCCAAATTCATTTCCTTGCTATGTGTGACCTTGAACCAACCATTTAATCTGAGCCTCAGTGTTCTAATCAATAAAATGGAGAAGGAAACTAGATTAAATAAGTGCTAACGCCATTAGAATTCTATTTCATATAGATCCTTTTATTCCTCTTATCCTGTGAGAGTCCAAGTTATGTGTATGTGCAAACCAGGCAGTCTTCTCTAAATCAATGAGTTTGTGTAACTGTTATATCAACTGGACCAAAATCTACCCAAGGATTCAGTCTCAGAGCCAATTAAGTACCTCAGCAGGCACTTACACCATTTACTCACAGAACATTTTCCACTGTATACATAAATCATGAATGGAACTCCATACTCCATATGAGGTTGGATCAAGACAGTACAAAGGGGCTTTCACCTCTATTTCTGAAATATTCCTACATTTATCTTATTGCAGCTCAAGTTGATATTAATTTATTTCATACTATTATGTTTCTGTTCTGCTTTATTTGTCCTTGAGTGTCCATTAATTACTTTCTGTTTTTTAAATTCCAATTGTTCTCATTTTTTTTTCTTCTATCTTTGAGAAGACAAGGAAGAGGAGAAAAGTAACCAATTAACAAATCTTTATAGTCTTAAGAAACAAATTTCCTCAAGAGGCAGGAATCAGATTAATAGATCTGAAAAGAGAGCAATAGACATCATCTGGTCTTGGAAAGGCAGCAGAGTATATTGGAAATGGCACATGATGGAGATTAGAAGACCAGGGTTCAAATCCTACCTCAATTATTTGCCACATCTATACAAATGGATACAAGCCAATCTCTATACAAATGGGCCTGTTTTCTCATTTGTCAAATGAAAGAAAGTTACTGCCCCTTCCAGCTTTCTCCAGGATCTGACTTTAACAAATAGGTGTCTATAAATGTCAATTGATTAGCTCACACCATTCTTGATGGCTTCTGTCTAAGGATAACAACTCTTATTTCCCTCCCTGCCCTAAGTTAAATCTGATTTAATCCAGAAGGGAACATTCAAGATAGAAACTCCTACCATGGAGGCAGATTGCCAATTCATCTGTACCTTAAATTTCTTGAGAGTTAATGGACACATGGAAGGATGTTTGACTTGACCAGTCTTAGAGTTGGCAGCTATCAAAAGCAGAACTTTAAACAGTAGTTTATGCCATTTAGTTTCTCACACATTACATTTCTACTACCATACTAGCAAGTTCCTAGTGCCTTTAACTACACTTTATTTCTAAAGAGGTGGGATTTGTCTCTGTTAAGATGCTAGCAAATGTAGAAGGCAATATTCCAACCCATATCTTCTGATGGTTAAGTTTAAAGCTTCTTCCACTATTCTGATCTTTCTCTCAGAAGAAATGAGGAACTTGGATCAGAGATAGACAGATTGGATCATGGCCAGAAGCAAGCTGGGCCGAGCACCCGAAGGTGAAGAAATTTCATTTTTCGAATTATAGCAACTCTTAGGGAAAAAAACAAACCCATATATGTCAATGACAATAGGCAAGCCTCGGAGCTAAGTTCTATGGGGGATACAGAGTAAAAAATAGCCTTCTCACTTCAAGAATCAAAGCAAAAAAAGTAAAAAGGGGCCCAACTCTGAGTCAGAGGACATGGATTCAAATCCCATTGCTGACGTGTTTTGTTTGTCACATTCTGATGTATGAAATGTACTTAATCTCCCTATAAACTATCTTATACAATAAACAGGATCTTTTCAAAAGTGAACCATAAAGCTCAGAAAAATCAGAAGGAAGAGACTAAGCCTGGATTGGATATGTGCCAGGTGACAGATGCCAAGCATTGTAGTTGGGAGATAGGGCCTATGATGATATATAAATGATATAAATAATAATGAAGTTGAGGAAACTGGAGCAGAGAGAAGCTGCTTCAAGTGAATGAAAAAGAATGAATAATTAAACCCTTATTATTTGCCAGTTATGTCCTGGGGACAATTCCTGACCTTAGTTTTACATTCTAATGGTTAATACATAGAGCGTGATGCCCAGAGAGAGCACTGAGATCCTAAAAGTTACAATATTGAGAGGATCCACTGAGCGACAGATGGATACCCTCTTCAAGAACGGTAATAGAGTCCATTTTCTTCTGCTTGTAAAACTCAAGGTCAGGAGATGGAGCAGAAATTGTTTCAAAGATGGCAGAAAGCAGTAGAGCACTGCTTTGGTCCTACAGAAACAAGAGACCCAATAATGGTAGGGCCTCAGGGCAGAAGTTCTGGAGATCAAAGGGCATGGTTCTGGGATTTAGCAGCAAGCAAGCAGCCAGAAGTGCTCAGAAGATGGCTACAAAGGCTTAACTGTCTTCCAGGTCCAGGAGCAGTAAACATCAGATGCTGAATCCAGAGCAGGATCCAGAGGAAGGCAGACGTCTTATTCCTTCTTCGTTGTGTTATATGCTCTCTTCTTCCCTTCTAAGAAGAATATTAAGCTTGAGACATTACCACACACCTACTAAGATCTAAAATGTTCGTTTCACATCAAACAAATTGCTGAAGACTCTAAGTTTACCTCACTTAATCTCTTTTTACCTAAAGAAACTATAGGGTATATATAGCTCCCTAAAAGTGAGGTATAATACCAGGATCATGTGTCTAAAAGTCCCACCATTAGGAAGAGAGACAAGAACAAAGCAATGAGCCTTGGATTTTAAATGACATAAAGGCAAAGTTCCAGAAATGATGGAAAACTCTAAGAGTTAAGAAGCCCCTAAAAACATATGAAGCTAACAATTAATGCAAATTGCCAGGAACTTCGAATCTGGAAGGAGTGCTAAGCGAAGATAATTCCTGAGCCCATTTGAGGCACAGTCTCTCTCAGAAAATGCCTCTATTTCTTAAATTGAATACTGGAAGGTCTGCAACAATTTCGGCTTGGATTTCATTGTCTATCCTTTTTGGGAAAGTGGGTGGCGGTTGTCAGGAGCCCTCTCTGATCTAACAGAAGGCTGATGCACACATTTTATTGCCTCTTTGGGAAGCCTGCCTTCCTTTTTTAAACCCCTCCTGACAACAGGTAAAACATCCAAATAAAAAAGATGAATAGAACTCCCTTTGCTCGTTCCGTTGCCGCACTGACACAGCCTCCATATTTCATGAGGAAGCACCCGTCTCATTTCTTTTTTCCCATCAATATGCCCATCTGACATCTGGTGTGTTTTGGGTGGTTGCTGTTTGTGAGTCTCTTACCAAAGCAATCAGACAAACCTACTTCCTGAGAACAGACTCGGTGCTTACAGAAGCTCCTTGGCTGCTTCACGCGGTTCTGTTCTGTGCAACTTTTCCTATTTCCCCGTGACCTCTAAGCTCGGAACTTCCAAAGACTTCAAAGGAAGCTGTGTTCTGGTGAACATTATGGGGCATGGGCCAAGGCAAGAAACGGGCCCTCTGTACTTTTATGTCGTTTCTTTGATCAACCTCCCTTTAATCTCTGATCACGGGTTTGATTCTCATTTTGCACCTCATCTCTGGCCCTCCTCTGGGCTGACTCGGCTTTGAAGTCTGGGGGTGCCCATGGGTTTGGAGGAGGGCGGTGGGAAGAAGTCATTCGACTCCCAAACTGATCCTAATTGTTTTGTTTTGCACTTTTTGAATTTTTACGACCTTCCTCCACAGCCACACCTGGCTGCCTCAGCTGGCTAGTTATTCTCTAATTTCTCAGAAGGATTTTTAAAAATAATGCTCACCTTAAAACACAAACATGCTTTGCCTGAAGAGAGTAGCGAATTTTTGCCTCTAAATACTTTTTGGTGCTAACAAATACCACTGGGCAAGACTTTGAAGCTAATTGTCTTAGTATTTTTTTTTCTTCTGCTTCATAAACTAAGAAATAGACTGATCTGAGGGGATCATCTAAAACTTATATCATCTTAGAAGCCAGAAAGTCTTTTTTGTTTTTTAAAGGACACTTCCTACAATTTGGTCTTGATATGCTATCCCCCAAACAGTACTAGGGTGAGAGGCAGTTTGAAAGGTCCCAGTAGATTGCTGCTGGGAAGGATCTATTTGTCCTCAAGATTGGTTTCTGTGCTCTGGAAGAATCCTCTAAGACAGAACACAAAATGTGCACATTCTTTTCGGGGTGACTGAAAAGATGCTACCTGGATAATTCAAGCTACAACTCTTCCCCCTCCCCCTGTAGGTGTTGCCTTCCAGTTCTGAGGGGGAGGCAGTCTTGTTTTCAGCACATAAAGCTCTGACTGTCAACAGCAAGAGACCTGAACTTCCAAAGACCAGGGGAAGGGATTTCCACCTCAAGGTAGGGGAATACTCACTTTATAAAAAATGTAGCATGCTATTATTATAGTTATCCATTTGGAGTATTAAAAAGGGTTGCTCTAAGCAAATCTTGATTAAAAACAGAGAAAAGAGTTACATTTAGGAAAAGGTTTTGGAAGCAATGGTATCATATACCCCAGGACAATGACTTTTCCTTTCAGGATAAAACTAAAGAGAAAAACAGAATTGAAATGGACAAATAATGGGATTCACAAATAAATATGCAACACTATAAAATTCTGATGGTCACTGTTTACAGGCTTCATTTTATGGCATTTGGCCAACTTTTTATTCAGTGATGGTTAGTATTCTAGGACTGAGCATTTTCGGGGAACGATGGGAATGACAAAATGGTTTTTTCTATCACTTTTGTTTGGGATCCTTTAGAAATTATGAGGAAAACCTGCTCATGGAGGAACAAAAGTCTGCTTGAAAAAAAATACTGTTTGAAGGGCAGGCTCATTACCCATTGAGTTACAGAGATTTCCTTTCTTTCCCATTCATTCTATAGTCAACACAACATCTTATTTAACCCCTCCCTCTCCCCCACTCCAGGGAATACCATCCCAGGCCTATGGTAAACAAGAATCTGCCACCATTAGCCTAGTGCCAGTCCACACTTTGAAGTACTTAACCTTTCCTCATCTTTATAAAAAGGTGGTTAAGCAAGATGATTTCCAGCCTTGGATGCTTAAGTTCTATGAATGTTCCTAAGACACCTTTTCTCATGGACCATAGGGCAAGACACCAATGCAACTTATTTTATCAATTTATTTACAAATATACCAAAAAGTGTCATAGGGGAAGGCTTTTATTTCTTCTATAGGATACTTGAAGAGGGACTTTCCCCTTAGCTCCTGGTGTCAGACTTTATCGTTGTTTTTTCCTGACTCCCTTATAACAGTCATTGGATTTTCTGATCTTGAATTCCTTTTTTAATTTGAACCTGACAAACATGATCATTTCTACATTTAAAAAACATGAAACTATAGGTAAATTGTAAATCCATGTCAATTACCCTATTGTTTTGTGAAATATATATTACTTTCAAAATGGATGTCTCTCTCCATCTGAATTTCCTTTTGTTCTTTTCATATAATTTTAACAATGCTTCAGTGACTCTTTTTATCTCCCTCAAATCACTATTCTCTCCAAATATCCAACCCACTTCCTCTATACAAAGAAAAAAGTAACATTTTGAATATCTGAAAATCTATGACTAATTATGAATTTTGGATGTGCTAAGTCTGGTAGGAGTGGGTAACAGCTTTCAGTCAACCCTCATCCTAAGGAATCATGATTAGGTTGGATATTAGTTAATAAGTTTGCAAGTCGATTTTCTTCCCAATATATTAGCCATTATTTACTTTGTTCTCCTGGTTCTACTTAATTTGCATCAATTCATACAAGTCTTTCCAGTTTTCTCTAAATCTATTCCTTTTATCATTGTTTATCATTGTATCCATTCTGCTATTCCACATTTGATGGGCCCTCTTGGTTACCAGTTAGTTTTATGCTAATAAGACTATCCAATGCTACAATGAGAAGTTCCCTGAAAAGTTGTAGGAGTCAACATGGGAACGATGCTATGAATTTCTGTGTATGTGGGTTCTTTCATGTCTTGGTTTGTCTGTTTGGCAATAGTGTCACTAAGTACTTTATGGACTATTATGTCAAGTTATTTTTCCAGATCTTTACCAATCTGATGAATGTGGTGGAATCTTAATTGTTTTAATTTGCACTTTATCTTCTTGTGGGAAATTTGAGCATTTTTAACTGGTTATTTGTAGCTTAATTTTTTATTTAAGAATTAGCCATTCTTTATTTATATATATATGCATAAATATTGCAAATTAGATAAACTTTCTGTAATTTTCCTTCTGAGTTAACTCTTTCTCTTCCAATTTTAACAACATTGATTTTGTTTGTGCAAAAGCTTTGCAATTTCATGTGGTTAAAATTCTCTGTTTTATCCCCTGTGATTCTTTTTCATTTTGTTTGGTCCTTCTCTATCCAGAAGGTGGATGTTTTCTCCTATTTAGGTCCTATATCTATTTGGAATTTGTTGTTGTATATATAGTGTGAGATGTTGGTGTAAATCTAATTTCAGTCAGACTATTTTCCAGTTCCCAGTTTTTGTCAAATGATGGATTCTTTTGTCAGTAGTGGGTACCTTTGAGTATGTTATTATAGTCATTTGCTTCTGTATATTCTATACCTAATGTTCTACTAATCAACTAACTGTTCTTGAGGGTTGCTAGGTGGTACAGGTGAATAGAGCATTAGCTCTATTCTGAGTCAGCAAATTATGAGTTTGAATTTGTCCTGACAATTAAAGGAGTAAGTCATCTAACCTTTAAGTCAGTTTGATTATCACCAAAAACAAATATCCTAAGTCTATATGTCTGAAAGAGCTATGTTTAGAATGAGGTCTACAGCTATTAGTTTTTGAACCTACTCTCTTTGCAATTCATTTAATTTTCTTTTTAGCATATATTTACATACATGTTATGTATACAGTATATACATATATATTATATTTAGTATATATGTAGATATGTGTGCATGTTTGTATATACTTTGTATTATCTGGTTGATACCTTTGGGCTTAATATTGTTTGTTTCCCTTTCATTGTGTCTATTACTATTGCTTTGCTTGAAACTCCATCCTTTATTCTCATGTTCCTTATTTCTCAGTTGAGAATAATTTATTTCTACTCCCCATGTTTGTTCAGTTGATAAACATTTCTTAAGCACCTACTTTGTGCCAGGCACTGTGCAAAGTGCTGGAAATGCAAAGCAGCAAAAAAACGAAAGACATTCTCTGCTAAGGGATTCCCAGTGTGATATGGGAGACAATATGGGAACAATTATGTACAATCAAGATATATACAGGGTCAATTGGAGATGATTGGCAAGAAGATTGACTTAAAATTAGGGGAAATCATGAGGTTTCTGGCAGAAAGTGGTTATCTCAGTGGATAATTAAGGAGGGTGTCCTGACTTCCCTTATCTATCTCAGACAAGTTATCCTCATGGGATCCCCCCACCTCACTTCTTCTCAATCTTCTACCATATGTGTATAATCTTCTTGTGCACTTAGATTACGAGAAATAATGAGTTCTGCCATCTTTACTTTTCTCCTTCTGCATTTCTGTCTTTCCGGGCATCATGACCCAGAGCATGCTTTTGTCATCCCAGCTCCCATCTCTTTTGGGGAGTTCTTTCCCCATTTTTGAGGATGGATCCAGGCTATCCCTGCTTCATTTCTCCCCTCCCAGCTCTGCTTCTGAAAATCAACATGTCCTTTCCCTGGATAATTTCGAAAGCTGGTCCTACACTCAACCTCTACTTTTAGCTCCTTTTTTAGATGTTGTCTCCCCCCATTAAAAGGTGACTTCCTTAAGGGCAGGGACTTTCTAACCCCCTTGTATTTGGATCCCCAGCACTTAGTACATTAGTTGGCACATAGATCGGTGCTTGTTGCTTTGTCTAGCCTTCTTCCCTTTCATTTCTTCCCTCGTGTATTTCCCATTTCTTTTTCTTTTCAAAAATATGAACAGAAGAACAAACATCTGTGTCTGTGATATTACCAATCTTAAGGAGCAAATGCCTCTTGTCATATTATTAAATATATTATTAAATTATTATCAAAATATAATCTCTTCATCACCGTTTAGTCCCTTCCAACTACTCAAATGGGATTTACTGCCCCACATCCACCTCCTGGTTTCTCTCAATTCCTGTGTCTGCAAAATTCCTACTTACTCACTTTTGCCCTTTTCACAAGGAATGCTTAAAAGTATTCTGATCCAATATAAAATTACAACCAGTCTAGTGTGGGAAATAAAAAAAATCTTTTAAGCTGTGTGACCCTGGACATTTAACCCTTCTAAGTCCCAATGTCCTGATCTGTAAAATGGGAATGTTCAAAGCACCTCCTTCCTAGAGCTGTTTTATTAAGGATCAAATAAAATAACAGGTGTCTGTTTCCACAAACCTTAAAGCACCTAAGAAAAATTAGCTACTGTAATGAAAAACTCACCTAACTTGAAGGTTCAAATATTTCTCCTATCACACTTGGGTTAAGGTTTTTGACCTTTATACCGTCTGTTGTATAGAAGTTAAGCTAATTCTTCTCCCTACCCTCCACCCCTCACTGTTATTTTACTTATAATTTCATTTCTTCAAAATTCTATTTAACTAATTTTGGGTCTCACTTAGTCCTTATGGTAAAACAATATTATTTTCCCTCTCTCTGAAGCTCTGCTTGCTTTGGAGCCATTTTCTCTTCTGGATCTGAGAACCTCTTTCTTCCTCATTTCTTCCTGACTTTTTACAGATACTCTCTGGCCTCAGTTGTAGATCTAGGAGGATTCTGTGCTCTTCCCTGTTTCCTTTACTTTGCTATAGAAATATTTGGTCTTAACCTCGATTATCCATGTAGTTACTGCCTATTTTTGACCTCCCCTATGGGGTCAGCCTACAAAAAGTTGGTATTCCCTCCTGTTCGAGTTCAGAATAAGCCCGAAAGTTTTTGGAGCCAAATCAGAAGTACACAAAAGCAAAGTCAGGACATTGTATAAGAATACAGGGATGGTGCATCAAATCACGGACATTTCATCCTTGTTATAGAAGAAGCTGCACCATATCTGGCACCAGCCAAACATGGGAGGAAAGTGGGCCTCCAATTGGAAGGGAGACCTGGATTTAAATCCTAGTTCTACCATTCTCATTTCACTAACATCTGTGACCTCAGTTCTCTTCTCTGGGAGAAGCCAGTTGAACTAGATGACCGATAATGATCCTTTTCTGGTTCTAAATCTCCAACTTTATGATCCTTGACAATTGTCAGGATGACTAAGACTTTCATGCTGATGTAAACCACAAAAACTTGCCCAACCAAGGAGTTCAGAACCTGTGGGTCTGTATAAGACTAAAGAGCCTGGGGATAAATTGTGAGGTGAGTGGGGCAGAGGAAGGGCAAAGGTCTGTGGAAAAAAAGTCATCTTTATTTTTACTAAATTCTAGTTAAAATTTAGTATCTGTTTTTCAAAAACATAATGTAAGATTTTTTTTATTTTCCACAAAATACTGGCTATAATTTTATATTGGATCAGAATACTTTTAAGCATTTTTTCCATTTAGCACTTATGGCAGCTCTCGACACACACTAGGTGCTTTGTTGGCTGGCATACCAAAAGAACTCCCGATTGACCATTGTTAAGGGACAGATCAATTCTTAACATCTGAAGGAGTTGCAGGGCAGCCTTTGCTGACACAGGTGTTGAGGACTGGGAATGAGATAAATTGGAGGCAGAAGGAAGAGGAGGGAGGTTAGAGAACAGCCCCTGCCTCTTAGTCTCCTTATATCATCCTCTCCCAAGAGGAGATCCATTCTGGGTTGGATCTCCAGCAGCCACTGTCAGGTGGCTTCCGGGTAATTCAACAGACCATAAGCAATCTTTACTACCCTTCTTGCAAAACAAAGCTAAGAGTTATAGAGACTAGAAGGAGAGGACTCCCCCCATCCACCATTTTAGGGATGAGGTAGCTGAAATCCAGAGAAATTAAATGATTTATAATTACTAATTACCACATGCCAGGCAACATGCTGAGTGCTTTACAAATACAACCTCACTTGATCCTCAAAAGAGCCTGAGGTCACAAGCAGAGCTGGCAGCCCTGCCCTCCCTCCCCAGTCCCTCTCCCTCTGAAAGCGGATGTTCTTTCCATATAACTTATTCCTCCAGCCCATGCTCCTTGGTCATGGACTCAATTGATGGACTGGAAACAGGAAGAACAGGTGCCTTTTAGATGGCAGGTTCTTAAGTCCTGAAATCACTCTTGGCTCAGAGCCTTCTCCCTTCTGTGTCCCCAATTCCAAAGAAGGCCACTGGCCGGATGCCATCATGGCTAATGTTTGTCCACTCTTACAACTACCACGAGTTCATTTTCTCTAACTCAAGTAGCAAGCACTGTGCTAAGGTTTTGGGGACGCCGAGAAAGGCAAAACCCAGCCCTGCCCTAATGGGGGAGACAACATGACTATTCAAGATACACCAGGAGAAATCGATAATAATTTCTGAGGGGGAAACTGGGAAAGGTTTTTTAAAAAGCAGGATTTTAGCCGAGACCTGAAGCACAAATAGGGAAGTCTGAGGCAATCCCTAAAATATGCCCGGCTTCAGGAACCTGTCAGTGCCTGTCAGTTATTCTAAGAGCGAGGAAGCCACTGGAAGAACTGTCAAGGGGATCGGGGAACAGAGAAGAAGGCAAGCCATGGTATAAGGCTCACTCTCCAAGAATGTAGAATGAAGGCATGACTGTAAAATGAGCTACACGTGAAAGCATGCAGGACCTATGGAGCACGCTCCCATATTTGACAGTCGCTCCTCATGTGTGCCCTAGAACTACTGCACAATTTCAAGTCTGAATTTCAATTTATCCAATGTTTATTAGGTCTGTTATGTGAAAAGGGCTCTGGTTTTCAAAAGAAATGTGATGCTGAGAAGGAGTCTGAAATCTTCCCATTCTTTATAGCTCTAGCACTTATTACAGCTCTTGGCACATAGTAGGTGCTTTATTGGCTGACATACTCAACAAGGTTAAGAATTCCTGATTGACCATAGGCAGTCCTTACTACACTTATCTCAAAGCAAAGCTAAGAATTATAGAGGCTGGAAGGAGACCACTCCGAAACCACCACCATTTTAGGAATGAGGTAGCTGAAATCCAGAGAAATTAAATGATTTATGACTACATGCCTGGAAATGCAGAAGTGAGGAAAAAAAAGAGCTGGCTCCCCTACTCAAGGAATCATGGATGAGTAGGGAAAGAAGACATGCCCTCATATTATTCCAAATCAGGCTAGGATGGATAGAAAAGAAAAGAGATGAGGATTTAGGGAGATGGGGGAGAGATCCCAGCCAGGGACAGATCAGGGCAGGCCTTGAAAGGAGAGAAAGAACAGAGTTGTGGAGGAAGTTTGCTCCAGATAGGAGAGAGAGCTGCCCCAATGTGCAAGAGCAGGTGAGAAGGTCGTGGATCATGTAAAATCCCAGGACCTTCAACAAGAAGTTATTAAATATGTATTCCACACATGGCTTAGTCCCAGGCTGACAAAGAGACTGCCTGAAAATAAAATAAATCTGTTAAGGCAAGATGGAGGCAGATGGGGGAGACCCATAAATTCTAAGTGAATCAATTTATTTTTTCTATCCTGTAGACAATGGGGAGCTAAAGCAGACTTTTTTCTCTTATTTAAAAAAAAAGACAGAAGTATGTTCAAACCAATGTATTTAGAAAATTATACTGGCAGCTAATAAATAGGATGGGTTGGAGAGGGGAGAAACTGGATGGGTAGAAGCAATTAAGAGGCTCCTGCCATAGTTAGAACAAGATGTGAAGAAAGCCTCAATTAGGGTGGAATGAAAAGGAGACAGACCATCAGCCATGTTGTGGGATAGAATTAACATTATTTCATGACTAAATTAGATGTGGAAATGGAGAGGGGTAAAGAAGTGTAAAATATGGTGAGTGAATTTGAGAGGCTGGTGGGATGACCAGACACATATTTATCAAAGATGCAGGTCTATGATACCTAAAGGAAAGGGATCGGCTACTTATATCAGGAACATAGGTAGGGCTGGAAAGACTGATGAAGAATCTGGTTATTTCATTATTTTGAACTGCTATACCCTCAACTACCTACAGAAAAGGGTTTTGATTTTTTGGTTTATCTCCATCCAACTCTTTTAGGACCAATGTTGAACCATATAATTCAGGGGCTTAAATTTATGGTTAAGAAACCCAGAATATTAAATCCAAAATTAGTATGCTCTGGTCCAAATCTGATCTCTTTCACTTAACTACATGCCTGAAGTCACAACCCTTTGAGGTAAATTTCTTCATCTGTAAATTGGGGGATCATACTCAGGGTGCTGACATCACAGGGACATTGTGAAGCTCAAATTAGGATGTTTGTTGTATGCTTTGCAAACCTTAATCATCATTCTTAGTGTCATAATTATTTGGAAGAGTCCTCAGAAGGTATTTAGTTGTGTTGAGACAGCCAGATCAGAGCTTATTAAAACTTTTTCCACTCACAGACTCCTTTTGCTTCAGAAATTTATGTGACTCCAGGTATAAAAAATAGGCAACTACTTATCTCAAACATTTACTAACAACATAATTTCAGGACCCCCACATTCAGTCATCAATGGGATCAAGACTCAATATTTTATAAAGCTGGGAACAAAAGGGATTTGAACTCAATTTCTGTGATTTTAAACTCAGAGTTCTTATCTACCACTTAACCAATGATATACTTAATTGATTTCCAAAGATGAATGGTGCTAGACTCATTCTCTCACCTCATTTAACCTCACTCAAAAAAAAAAAAAATCACTGGGATCATCACAGAAATACCTAGATGTTTTTGCTTCCTAAAAAGAATCATCAAATAATAGACACAAGAATTAGTAGAGTTCAAATGATTGGATTCTCCTGCCTCATTTCCCAGACAGAGCAAATGCAGTCCACTAGCGAGAGGGGATCTGTTGATAATGCTCCTGGTGACTCTTGCAAAACAAATAAACCAGCCACATTTCCTGTTATAAACCAAAGCCCTTCATCATTGTGCTACCGAGGTGGCAAAGTGCCATAAATCTGAAAGCAATTTCTCTTTTCAAGGCTGATTTGCATATTGAATCATGAAAGACTTTTTTCTCCAGCACAAGCTATTAAGGAACACAATGTAATTTAAATCCCATATATCACTTAAAATAAGTTATTGGAGGCTGCATGTTGATTATGATGTTAATGAAGGATAATGTTCTCTTTTTAAAGGAAGGTTATTGCAAAGGTTGTGAAGAGACATCCTTGTTTCTCTTCATCATTCTTGACTTCTTTTACTTTAGGTTTCAAGTGCTGATTCAAAATAGAAACATTAGGAATGGAATGATCTTCCCCCCACCTTAAGAAGGGGCAGTGTGGTCAAGCATTCCAGCTGATGCTATTAAAACATTTTCTCAACCCAAAATCTTAGCATTTACCAAGGATCCTCATAGAGTTTTCAGAAAGAGAAGATGGCACAAAGCAAGAATGGTACCTTCCTCCTACCCAAAGGAAGGCTACAAGCATGTTTCCATCTTCCAAAAATCTCTTTCTTCTTTGAAATCTCTGACGACTTAAGGCAAAAAAAGGTAATTGCTTAATCTTTCAATATATTTTTAAGTCTCTTGAATCACACCTGGTCTGGGATTGTTTAGTGGATTGATTCCACTTCTTATTTTTACTTTTATCTTTGAGTACACTCCTTAAGGTTTCCTTTACTCATCCGTTAAATGGGTATTTTACTTGTACAATTCTCTTAACCGAGTCGTTGTTAGGAGAGTTTATTAAAAATTGAAGAGAGGAAATGAGTGGAAAAGATGTTAAGAGTTGAAGCTAGAAGCTAGAGTCAAATCCCACTTTTTCTATTTGCTACTAATAGGGTGTCTAACAAATGTCTCAGAGCCTTCAGTTCCTTTTACCACAAAATGAGGAACTTTCTAGCTCTTAAGATGAGGCCTACAAATAAGACCTGTTGCTGGAATGATAGCACTTGATAACAAAAAGAATAATCAATGTTTTAAGCAGCAGGCACTCTGCTAAGTGGAACAGAATAATAGGATTCCAAACTGGGAGACCTCAAAAGGCTATCTTACCTAGTCTAATCCCTACAACAATGTAGGGGACAATTAATTATTAATTTCTTTACCTCCAGTAATGGGGGAAACACTTCCTGGAAATAGCTCTGAAGGTTAGGCAGCTATTCCTGGCACCAAAACTAATTTCCATCTGTAACATCTGCCCATTTTTTCCTGATTTTGCTCCCAAAGGCCAAATGGGACAAATCTCAACTCTCTTTTATGCACTAGGCTCTTCAAATACTAGTGAGAGAAATCTAATGTCACCCCGAGTCTCGTCTCCTCTCAGATGAGGATCCCCAGTTGCTCTGAGCAGACTCATATGACACAGTCTCTCACCATTTGGATCACCTTCCCCTGAAAACTCTCCAGAGTAGCAATGCTTTGCCTAATTGTGGGGACAAGAACTGAGCTTAGTTTTCTCTACAGGATCTGATCTTGAGGTACAATCTTTGGGAGAGCTCTACAACAGGATCTGATCTTGAAGTACAATCTTTGGGAGAGCCTGTTATCCTCTTGTTTCTGGAAGCTAGGTCTCTGAAAGAAGCCAACAGTCATGTGGACCCTTTGACCATCAAATCACATTACTGATATCCATCCATTAATATCCCCCACCCAGATCCTTTGCAGACAAACTGTAGCCTAACTCTGCTTTCTTAATTTCATTAATTTGGTCTTTTGGAAACTAAGTATAAAACTTTAGTGACATTTATCCCTAAGATATTTTATCTTGTTAGATTGCATCCGATGCCCTGGTCAGGGAGTCTCTTTTTAGTTTTTCTTTTAAGAGTTTATTTTAGAATTAGACTTTGTCATTTATTGTTAGCTTTTCCTCCTACCTTCCTGTCATCTGAAAATTAGATAAGCATACCATTGATGTCTTTATCTGAATCTTTAAACAATACTAAACTAAGCAATGGGATCCAGAGGGCACTCCATTAGAGACCTCTGGTCAAATTGAGATCAAATGTTTTGATCATTGCTTAACCAGTTCCTATCTAATTGTATTATCACCTAGTTCTCTCCAAGAAAAACATGAGAAATTTTATCAAACACTTTGTTGAAATCTAGTGTCATCGACAGCAAATAAATATGATTAGTCTGGCATGAAGAAGCCATGTGAGTTCCTTGTGATGAATAATCCATTCTAGAATTTCTCCAGGAATCAGACTCATAACAGTTAGCAGATTTAAATCTCTTCCCCTCTTTTGATAACCAGGACATTTGTCTTTCTCCATTCCTAAGGTCCATTTCTCATTCTCTATGACTTTTTGAATATCACTAGCAAACTTGGCAATCAGATCCACAAGGTCTTTGAGGACCCAATCATACAGGTCAGGTAAATCATCTCTTGCTATCTCCTTACTTGGGTAACAACCCCCTAGCCTTCATTTTTGTTCATTCTTTTCCAATCCAAAAATCATTCGCATTGGCAGAACAGTAACAAAAGAAAATCGAATAGCTCTTGCTTCTCCCTTATCAATTATTGATAACATTTATTAAAAACCCACTATGTATAAGGTATTGTTCCTATTTAACTTGTCTGTCACCTATGGTATTCTAAGCCAAAGGGCAAGCATGCTTTGTGTATGAATTAAATAAAAATTAAGTGTTACCAGTGAATTCACAATGGAGAAAAGTTTGGAGTCTTTAGCTATAGGATTACATCATCCAAGTAAATCATGGATGAAAACTTGGGACTCGAGGGTCCAGGGAGAGAAGAGACTTTCATATTAAAAAAGAAAAGGAAAGGAATGCGTTAGAGAGGGGAGATGCCAGGTGAGAAAATAGAAGTTGGATATAATTAGAGATTTTGATTTGGACTGAAGAGAAGAATGGGAGGTTGGTGGCTAATTAAGCTTTGCCTTAGATTCAAAAAACTAGGGCTTAGAAATCCATTCTATCTTAGAGCAATATAGAGAAGAGGGCAAAAGAGTATTTCCTCAGTGTTTGAGCGAGAATATTTGGGTTAGATTAGAAGGATAAAAAGAGCAACTTGGGAATGAGGTTGGTAGACTTCAATAGTAAAGACCAACAAAAAAAAAGACATCTAATTTATAATAGGGAAAATCTGTCCCAGTTCACTGGGCCTACTTTCACCTTACTCTATCATTACTCCTATTGCAAACAGTTTGGGTCTCAAGTCAATTATCTTTAAAATGGGGAAAAAGGAAG